>NC_085863.1:40950653-40973153 GCF_034702125.1 Engraulis encrasicolus
TAAAAGATAAACAAATGTGTAAATGCCATCACAGCTTGGTGGATCACTTGTTATGCCCCACCCTTGGTTGACCTTACTGAGGTGAAAAACTATCTGAAGTGATTAAAAAAAAAAAATGTTTCAAAGTTACCCAACTAATGGGATTTTAAAAAAATCATTTGACAAAAGACCAAAAACAACCTAACTTGATTCTTGAGTAGAGAGGCAAAATTATTCCACACCAAAATCCCAGTCTGAGAGGCAGTGAAACCAGCTTGCAATGCCCACATCAGAATCCCTCTCCATCACCAGGGAGCAACAGCTTCTGAGCAGCACTTGTTGGTATGGCCAGGTGATCTCAATCAGTTTAATCCCTTGAGCTCCTGAGCGGGTATATTGAATGGAAAAAGCAGAGGCGTATACAGCAGAGAAAACAAACACAGACGCACAATGGGAAATGCATACATGGTTGTCTGCATGGAACTTTGGGAGAACAGACTTGTGAGGGAGACAGTGGCCCTATAATTTACATAAAATAATGATCTTGGTTTAGCTCCCACACAAGAGAGTGAAGTAATAAATCTAGCGAAATATAATTCAATACGACAACATAAGAGATTGATGTTGACGTCCATACTATCCATGTTGGTCATATATCTTTTTTTTCTGTCTTCATATGGGTTTTGTGTGATTATTGTACCATTCCTTTATCCCATGTCTTGCAGATAAAGAATGGCCGTGGCTGTTGTGCAGACCATCTTTGAACATACAGTTCATTTATGGCAACAAGTGTAAATGCTCACAAAACATATTGCCAAGTCATACTGTATGTCTAAGATGTATGAACCTTTTTGTCAACTACAATGTGGTTAGCCTAAATTTGTGTCTTTCCTCTTTCCACCAACTGCCCTGCCGCCTGTGTTTAAATGATCATAAATCACTCCAATACGATCTAAGGGATGTTTTCAAACTCAATATTAAGGTGAATATGACATTTCCTGTCCCCTGCCAGAACCTATTGCATCAAACCGAGCTGAGTTTAGTTGCATGTTGTTGTGACATGGAAAGACCTCTGGTTACCATTTCCAGCAGTCAGCTATTGCTCTGGATGCTGTACTTAAATGAACATAAATCACAGCAGTACGTTCTAGTGGATGGCTTCAAACCAAGTTCTCTCATACCAGACATTCTGGTACTTTCGCCGTCAAACACTGTTAGATGAGTTGAGGCGTGGAGAAGGTGGTCTTTGACATGGCTATGTTTCTATGCAGTCAGATGGACCTCTCTGAAGTTGCACGTATCCGTGGCCCCTAGGGGTCAGAGAGGGTTAAATGTTGAGAGCCAGTGGCGGCCGCTGTGTATTTGGATGTTTGTGCCGAGCTGATAGTGATAATTGTAACTCATCTCGGCGGGTCAAAGCCGTAAGATGTAAAGAATCCCCCGTTTGTTTGCATTTGTGGAATGTGTGCCGGTGCTCCTGTGTACTAAACGATTCACGTTCACAGAGAGAAGTTTTTTCCCTACCCAGGACTCCTCACAGTCTGAGACCACCTTTTAGAATCCATCAGCAAACGGTTCTTGTGGAATGCTTTGAGTGAATGTTGTGAAATGTAGTTCTGGTGACTCACAAGAACTTTTCAAAAAGCAGTCTAGTTTGGAATATTATTTTTCTGAACTTGGCTGCACTGGCTAAAAGCTTCATCATGTTGTCATGTTACAATGACTCTCACTGAGACAACCTCCCTCAGGTCATAACTATAGTTCTGACACAACTTTTTATGATGGATACTGTATGCTACGCACCCCCAGAGTAGAACCTGCAGGGACATGATCACTTCTGAACCAGATATTCTACTGGTATAGAATTGAATGTGGAAGTAGAGGTCATTGTAAAGTGTTGGACACAGGCATATTGAAATAGGCCGTAACTGTCATAAAGTTGATGGCCTAGACACTGTAACAAATGGTTCATTTCAGGGTAAGGAAACCTCGATTGGAGTCTTTTAGAGTTCAACAAGTGTCTATAATCCCTGAGACTTGTTTTGTGTGCATGGGTGCGTTGCTGCGTGTGTGTGATACAAAATGGTATCGTCCTTCATGCATTACTCTCATGTGTTCATAATGGGATACTCATTCCTGTATTTTGAATCCTTGAGTGTACCGTAGCCTTTGCTTTGTAGTGTACAATGTAATACAGTCTGTATGATAGTCTGAAGTATTAGTCTATATAGAGTATAATACAGTTTGTATTACAATTTTGATGACTTGTGACTTGACTTGGACTTGTACGCTATTGGTCGAGACCTGACCAGTCATCACCAATCAGCAGTCAGTCATCCTCTCACTCATTTAGATGAAGGGAAATTGTCTTAATTAGAGAGTAGAGTACATCATTTATTAATCCAGAGGGGGAATTAAGGTGTCCGGTAACATACACACATAAATACAGAATACACAAGACCTTACTCTTTACTCTAATTGTACTCATACTCACATCATTGACCTGTGAGATAGACTTACTCACTCAAACTAAAATCACCCTAAGGTCAGGATGATTAACTTTTTAATTACGAATTCTGGTCTCCTCTGAGATTCTTTTTGTTTATTTTGGCCGCAAGAAATGTTGCCCCATCTCTGGTCTCTTGTAGGCCTGTATTGTATTTGTGCCAAACCGAACAGACCTGTACTGAACCAAACAGTGCTGTACCGAAAGGTAGAGTGACCGGCTACTCTATTCATGTTTTACATTATGCTGCCCCTACATGCAGTGGCTCATGCAGTACGCTGAGAGAGAATGCAGGATAAAACAGGTGTAGAGGCTAGTTCTTTGTGAGACAATGAGAAAAGTACTATTTCTTACACGGATGAAATCTGCAACCCAAAGTAGCAGTTTGAATGCGTTTTCCTTTATATATACTGTACCGAAAATGTACCGAACCGAGGTACATACCGAACCATGATTTTTGTATACCATTACAGCCCTAGTCTTTAGTATTAGTCTACACAGTATGTAGTGTACAGTATTAAGCCAGACTCAAACTACACGACTAGCGATTGTGTGTCCGATTTTGGCGTCGGGGTGCACCACACACTAGAAGAGAATCGCAACTGTCAATTTTGTCGCTGCTCGCAGCCACCGAGACAATGCCCGACGTTCTATTTCCAGTCGCAAATATCAAACACTGTTTGATTTCTACGATTTGCGATCGGCGACTCTTTGAGCTGCCAAAGTTCTATCTTAGAACGTCGCTCACGACGAGGAAATCTTTCCCGACAATTGCTTGCGATGGTCCTGGGGGGTAACGTTCCAGCGATTGTCGTAAGGGGGGTTTTCAGCCGAGAATCGGCGCGATAGTCGTGTAGTTTGAGCCAGGCTTTCGTCTCTGTAGTGTACAGTATTCTACAGTCTCTGCAGTGGACTACTGTCTATGTAGGCTGCTGAGGCTGGTGTAATGGCCGCTCAGTGCTAGTCTGCAGGGATGGGAGAGAAATGTTATTAGAAATTCCTGCACTAGACTGGCCGCACCACATGCTGCCCTGTCAAGACAACTGATGTGTCCCTGAGCGGCCTTCTCTAAACGCACACACACGCACACACTTGTATACATACACACATATACACACAGTCAAGTAGCCATTCACAAATGTGCTCTGGGTATGTCTGGCACGAAGGGCTTGTCTCCATCACTTCGCTTGGCGGCAAAATTGCCGTTGACCTCTGGACCGACTGACTCTCTGTCTCAGTCTCTCTCTAACTCACTCCCTTTCTCTCTATCTGTCTCCTCTCTTTTCATCTCTCTCTGTCTCTCGCTCTCTGTCTCTCTCTCACTCCTCCCTGTCATTCCCTCATCCTCACATTCTCTTCCTCCAGCTCTTTCTCTTGCTCCCTCCACACCACCCCCACCCCCCTTCCTAATTAAAAGCTGTCCCTCTCTCTCTCTCTGCCTCCCTTCTCTCCTCCCGGGCCTGTAGTGAATGCCTTGGCCCGGCAGAGGAATGTTTAAGCACTGCTGCTCGCTGAGTGAGATTACAGGGGCAGCTAGACCGGGAGCCAGGAGCCACCCGTGCCCACGCACTTAACCCTTCATGCCCCGCAGAAAGCCAAGGAGGCAGTACACACACAGATGCACACACGCACGCACGCACGCACACAAATCTATACAGTACGCCCCACACTACTTATGCATACACACACACACGACCACGTATGTATACATATGCATGCACTACGCCCAAACACCACAATGCATGCTTACAGTATACTCGGATACTGTTTTTTTGTAAACACACACACACACACACACACACACACACACACACACACACACACACACACACACACACACACACACACACACACACACACCTCAAGAGAATGGCAGTACCCCACTAGTGACGTTTTCCAAAGTATTTCACCTTCTAGCCTATAGCCTTCTCCTGTGTTCTTCTCCAGTGTCGGCAGCCAGGCCATAAGACGGGGTTCAGTCAGAGTGCAGCCTTTTAGCCTGTTCTGGCCCACGAAAAAAACGTCTCCAGCCATTGAAATGTTTTACGGCTTCATAGTTTACCTTGTGTCTCTCCGGCGGCATACTCCAGTTCAAATGTGTGTTTTACATTTGCCAAGTTAAGCAGTCTGGGAGTTTGATGTTGAGCATGTGTTAAGGTCTATACACACAGCACACCACATTGCACAAACACTATCTCTCTCACACCCACACACACTACTTAGTATGCACACGCACCAAACACTCACATTCACACATGCACACGCATGCACACACACACAACCAGTATGCAGATCTGCACATCGCTGACACATCATTGACACATCTGCACATGTACACACACACACAAACCACTGCCACCCCCAAATCTCACCAGACCCATACTATCTATCTCTCACACCCACACACTTGCGCTACACACACTACATTGCACACAAACTACACAGCACAGAGTATGCACGCTGAGGCCGTTGCAAAAACAGAAAAGAAAAAGTGAGTCTCTGGCCCTTGTCCTGCCAATAGTGCAGTATCGGCCCCCCATCTCTCTTACATAATGCCTCTCTCTCTATTTACATTTTCATGAATATGGCACTTCCTGCATCCTCAGAATTGCTGAAGGATAATTACCCCCTGCTGCTCCAAAGTCTACAGTCAATGGGTCCGAGTCGATGAGATAGGGAGAGCAAGAGATCAAACGACCGTGCCGACGATTGTGCCCGTGTACTGCCCGTGGCTGGGGAGTCGTTTGGGAGTATTTTGGGATGTGGCGGCTCCTTTTTGACCTTGTTTAGATATGAAAAGTCGAATATTTGTACACTTGTGCTGCTCAGTCGGTGGTGTACTGAAAGTGGTTAGGTTTGTTTGTTAGGTTGAAAGGGGGGGGGGGGGGGGAGATTTTAGCTAGGCTGCCTTTTTCTGTCTCTGTGTATTGCCTCTTACCTCATGCTCACACTCTCACTTTTTACACACACACACACACACATACACACACACACACACAGCATTGTTTGGAGGGCACAAGGCTAAGACCCAGGTTTTTGATAAGGGTTGCTATTTAAAGTTTCTCTGGCGGAGCTTGCTTTCCTTTGTTCATATTGCTCATATCGCACAGTGAAGACGTGCATGTGTGCGTGCGTGCGACATGCGTGTGTGTCTGTGTTTGTGCGTGCACTTGTGTCTGTGTGCGTGTTCCATGTACCGTGTGTACGTGTGTGTCTGGGTGTGTGTCGGTGCGCACGCGTCCCTTTGCCACCACCCTCTTGCCCCTGGAATCCTGTTGTCATAGGCTGTGACAGTCCGGCCTCCCTGCAGCAGATAATGACATGCTTCTGAGGCCTTGGACTGTCTGCTCCGCTGTCGGCCACAGACGGACAAGCCTGCATGGGGCCCACGGCAAATAAACTGGCCCCATTTTAATGCCAGTTTCTAAAACTTACTCCCCAAACCCATGCATCCACAACTTGTAATCTTGTTCCCCTCTATTATTTTTGTGTACATTCTGTGTTGGTTACATGTTTGTGAGTGTGTGTAGCTATGCTTGTGAAAAATATTTTTTGAAATGTTTTTTTTTTTTTAAATCAGTGATGAATCTTGTATGGCTGTATGGTAGTGAACAGGGTTGTACTGCAGCTGTGCACATGTAGTAGTAATAGTAGTAGCAGTACTACCCTACCCCACTAGCCTACATTTCCTCCTCTTCCTCCTCCTCCTCCTCCTCCTCCTCCCTGGCCTCCTCCCCTGTCTGGCTCGCGTGTTTTCAGTGATAGTCTTGCCCTGAATGGCCTGGGTGCCCTGCCAAGGGGTGGCGTTGATGATTATGTGGCCAGGCGATGATAGACTAGGGGTCTGATAAGTTGTATAACCTTGTGCCTTCCTTTTATTAGATGAATGCGGGGGCTCAATTAGTGTCGAGTTTGCTCTTGATTTCGCATTCCTTCCATTCAGCGCGCATTCACAGACGCACACGTGTGTTCGGACATGCACGGAATGTTCTCCCTAGGACGATTTTTTAATGTTTCTTCTTCTCCCCCTCGTCGATGTAGCTGCCTACCCTCTTGGTGTTTTTCGTGTTTGAGTTTTTGTAGGCTTTCGTGCTTTTGCACCCCCCCCCCAACCAATCCATTATGGCTCCTTGTCATCGAGACTATTCGTTATTTTCCGTTTGTGAGCTGTCACGTCTCCATTTAGAGTTTCTGACAGGAGCAAAAGTGTAAGTGAAAGGAATGGCATGTTATGTTGTAGCATTATGGTGGTGTTTAACTGCTGTACTTCAGGGCCAATTAAAGAAAATATGACGCCGATTCCAGTTGACTGTGCCTTTTAAAAGCATTGCAGCGGGGTTGTTCTACCCGAGTGAGTCACGACACACTTGGTACTCTTCATAAAACTCTTCATAAAACCCCTTGGTGTTGATGCACTACTGAACTACTGAGCTTTTTAGTTTTAACACAATGGACACACGCTGTGGTCCCGTGTTGGTGGGTGAACATAATGCACCTGTAGCCTACCGTACAGTTATGTTGGAATGAAGGAGGGGGGGGGGGGGGGGGGGGGTGAAACAGTGGGGGAAAATGACATCCATGGAAGAGGGAGCAGATGAAAGCTGGGTGTCTAACTCATGCAATTTCCTGATGCACCCCCCCATCTACCACAACCTCCACTACCACCATCACCGCCTCTGTGGCTGCCTCTGCTGTTGCCCACACTGCCGCTGCTGCCTTGCACTGTTTGCTGACTCTGTTAACTATTACCAAGCGCTGTGTACTTTGGCTGCATCCCAAAACTGTTACACACACGCGGGCGATTATCAAAGAGGACTTGCACTATGGGGCTGGAGTCCTTCCAAAAAAAAAATCCAGAGCCTAGGTTCTACCACAGCACACTACACTACACCACACCACACCACATCATCACCCCCACCTCTCCACCCTACTCCCACCGTTCCACACTCCCAGCACTCTCCACCACCACCAGTGCAGCACCCTCACTCTTTCCCTTGCTCACGGACAAACACCCTTCACTGGAAGACCTGGTCAGGTCACCCCCCACCCACTGCAGCCCACCAGCACCCACCCTCCTGCCTCTCCATTGCTCTTGTGTCGGTTCCTGCCGTCTGATCTAAGACAAAGCAGGTATACGATTAACAGCTGTCTTCCTTCACTGTTTGCCCTCTCGAGATCAATCGTGCATTGTTCTGCCGCTGGCCGACGGGCCTGCCTGCACGCAGCAGCAATGGAGATCCCATGATGCAATCCTCTGTGGTTGCATATCAGCCAAAGTGTTTTCCGATCTCTAGGAAAAGTAGATATTGATGATGGTGATGATGATGATGATGATGATGGCACAGCTTAAAAGGTGACCGTTAGATAGCGTAAGTAAATAAATCATTGACGAGTCATTTCGCTGGTCTCATATCTTGCACAGGGCCCCCTTGCTTAACTCTCCTGCCTGCAGCACCACTGGTGTGTGTCATGGCATGTCATGTGACTATGCAGACCCCTTGAAGCCAGGCGATAATGACGGCCAGCGCTTGATAGCGATGGAGTTTGAACTTCTCCTCTCGTTGGGGTGATGTCAGCCGCTCCAACTGCAGGCCCGCGGTGTCATGTGAAAGGAATGTGATTTGTACATTGTTCAAATGCTCGGCCCTGAGTCATATGGATACTTTTTAGTGGCCGACAGGGACACGTGCAGGTCTGTTGTCCCAGGCCTAGGGGAAGGAGGGGCCCAGAATTGGTTCCTCATTGCATTGTATGTATTGAGTGGAGGGCCCATTCAGATGACTTTGTCCTGGGTCAGTTAGTGGCCCGCTGAGTGCATGACAAAGGCTAGATATGGAAGTCGTGTGTAGGCCCCAAAATCTGTGCAGATTATAGTTTATGACCAAAATGCAGTCAGCCAGGTGGTTCTTTTTATTTGAACCACCACCACCGTACGTGCATATGAAAAGGGTTCACTTTTTTAAAAATTGAGTTTATGACTGGAAAGACGATTACGTTATCTGGTGTTGTGTTGTAAGGGAATGCCAGGAGCAGTCGCAGACTCGTGGCTATGGTGCCTTACGGTCGTAAAAGTATGGATGGGGAAACCCTTCCTGGAACTATGCTGCCCGCCAAGCATACTTGCATCTGACTGGCTACGTCACCCTGGTGGGCACCACCCATCGAAAGATCAGGGCTTCTTATTGGACGATTATGGTGGGCCTTATCTCTCCAAATTGGTATCAATTTCCTGATGCTGCCTCAGTGCCATTTCATCCCTGCCTTTTATGCAAAGGGAAAGGTGCTGTAAAAAAGAGCGAGAAGGCTTACAATGGTGGGGCCTATCTCTTTTATCTGTGACCTGAATACATGATTCACTGCGAATGCTAAATAAGTCAAAATAAAAGAGCGGCTTGCTTTCCCCCCTGGACCCGAGGAACAATGGTACTGTCTGGAGCAGAAATGCATCCTGGGAGTGAGAGGAAGTGGATCTGTGCTCCATGGCAAAGCATTAGACAAGACAGCCGGGCCTTTTCAATTTCTGCAACAATGGCTCCAGAACAAGATGTATGGCACCACAACTTGTGTCCTTTTGTCCAATTTGTGCATGCAGTCATGCAATTGCTGTCTTGCAGAACGTTTTTAATATTGGAACTTCAAAAGGTTGCCCTAGGACATGATAAAATGACATGTTTTCCAGTGAGCTTGCCTTTGGGCAATGGCTTTCACAGGATCCCCATTCTCCTCTTTTTCCCCTTCAAAGCCAGGCCATTATGACGAACTTTATAGTCTGTTATATAATGGCAGCATAAAATGGCCGGGGTCAGTTGCGTGTGCCTTTTGTTAAATGCTGGTAAATGGATAGCCCGTGGCGCTGGGGCCTTTGATAATACAGTACGCCCCGGTCATCTGGTGTCTTGCCTTTGCCATGTCATTTCTCAATGACTTCTTCTCGCGGTGTCATTTGTTGTCATTGTTGTCTGGAGATCTGAGTCATGGCCTACTGTAGATGAAGGGAGATCCTTGAGAGCATTGGCGTCAGGATTGAGGGGCGGGGAAGGAGAGGACAGTGACTTTTTGTGGAAAAAAATGTTGAAATTCAAATAAGTTGAAGTATTTTCATTGGGTGGACAATTTGTGTTTTCATGGCCTACTGTAGATCAAAGGAGGTCCTTACCTTGAGAGTGTCGATGTCAGGATTGGGGGACACACAACAGCAACCTTTTTTTTTAACATTTGTTGAATTTCAAATACGTTCTGGTATTTTTATTCTAGGGCGGGGGAGGGGGGAGTCTGGATCTGCACCCCCAAGGGGTTCGAGGAACAGTGGAGGGGGGTCTTTGTGATATGGTGGCAGTTATTGGGGGTGCCACTGAACATTGGCAAGGGCTGCTGCTGTAAACTTGAGATGGGTCAGGGAGCAGTGGGTGATGGTACAGTCAAGCAAATGGGAACGAGAGAAAGAAAGTGAGAGGGGGTGGGGGGGAGAAAGAGAGGACGCATAGAAGAAGAAGAAGAAGACAGAGAGAGGGAGGGGAGAGACTGCTCCATTAGGCATGTTTTCCGCGCTCGGCTAAAAGGGCCCAGCGCCCTTTTGTTTTCTCGCCATAATAATTTCCTTTTGGGTCACTTCCATTGCGCTTTTCAGGGCAGTGAAAGTGGAGACGCGCTCCCTGAGCTCCATTACACGGAGCATCAGATAGTGGCGGGCCAGATAAGTCCTCTCTCTCTCTCTCCCCAACCACCATATAATAATCGCCTCATATTCGATCTTCAAAGGTGTGACTGCTCCTATCTCCTCGCCAAGTAAAGGTGCACCGCCTGGCAGCCAATGGTGTTGTGAAACAGGGTAATTGAGAGAGAGGGAGAGAGAGAAAGTGCAAGATAGAGGTGGAGAGGGAGAGGGAGGGAGGGAAGGAAGGGAGGGAGTGAAAGAGAGACAGAGTAGGCAGTTGAAAAAGAATACCCCCCACAAAGACCTATATGGCCCTCCTTGTCCCTTTTTCCTTTTGGTTTTTTGAACACAGGCAGCCCGAGTTGGAGAAAGGTTAACATTGGCCCTGGCCGTTCAACCTTTGTGAGTTTTCACAAAAGTGAATCTTCAACAAGTCAAGTTAACCCCCATTCACTTGCATTCCTGCGGTCGGGTTAGCTGGGCGGCCGCTGGAGGTTCAGGGTTCATTGCGAAGGAAACCGGACAATCATTGATATGGGCTCTGCGTTTTTTTTTCACCGTTAAATAGATTTAATAGACCACCGTGCTCTAGCACTACAATCTGAAGCCCCATTTTTAATAGGTCTCACTTCAAAGGCACTCAGAGACAACAGGTAATAAATCCCTGGAAAAATAAATAGTGTGTGGAAGAAGACGAAGAAGGAGGAGGAGGAGGAGGAGTGCCCAACCCATTTGCGAAAAGGGTTTAAAGTGTCAGTGGCTAAGGGTTTTGAATGACATGAGAAGTAACTGTAGCTACAAGTCAAACGTTTTTCTGGCTCCAATCCCTTTCATGCTCTCCTGCCCTCCTGCCACCTCAGCCTCAGTTTGCTCCTCCTTCCCTCCCTCCCTCCCTCACCTTCACTTTTTCACCTGAGGTTAACACCTTTTCTTGCCAGCCATTTCATTTTGGCTCCTGTTTCTTGCCAGCCTTTAGCTAGCTACAAGACTGGACTAGTGAAGCAGGTGTACTGAGGTGTTTTTTGTGTTCACCGCTGGACTTGTTGATAGCTCGTCCGTGACTTTTGATGGGAGTTGTAGTAGTAGTAGTAGTAGTAGTTGTTTTGACTCTTGTGAAGCAACACTTAACAAGTGCCAACAGATATCAAATGTAGTATGTATTGGCAATATTTTGAATATATTACATAATAATTAAATGCTTTTTCTATGCTGTATTCTCCTGCTGTGTTGGGTTTTTCTTGTGACGGAGAGAGACAGAAGAAAAGTGACAGAGAGGGATTTTTCAATTCCGCTACCAAACTCAAAAAATATTTACTTTTTTAGTGATTATTTTATCAATCTAGTGGCCGGGGAGAAAAGTTAATATACGTACAAATGGACAACTTGGCATGGCATCATTAACCATTATCCACGCCGAGGAGGGACCCGTTTTGGAAAACTTTGAACCGCATTGTTCATTGTTGAATTCTCATCTTAAGGCCCTAATCTAATGTAAATACAAGGGGAGAGCAGGCTCCCATTCGAGCTGGCTATTTTAAGGCAGGGCTTTGTTCGCCCGACGAATGGAAATCCTTGCACTTTAACCTGGAAATCATTGTGCCTCTCCATACGAGAGCGTGCTTGAGTTAACAAGTCGGTGACTTCAAAAGAAATTCTTTTGAGGGTTGTGTGTGTGTGCGTGCGTGCGTGCGTGCGTGTGTGAGATTGAGTGGCTCTATGAGTGTGGGTGAGTGAGTGAATGTATTATGTGTGTGACTGACTGAGTGAGATTAATCCTAATCAGAGCACATAAGAGGAACAGTAAATTGACTTTGCAGTCCTTTAGAGATATTTCATGAAGACTCATCAGTGGGGCCCCAAAGCGATTTTTTTTTTTTTGTGAGCCAGGGGACCAAAAAAAAACATTTCCTCTTTATCTGCCTTAAGCTTCCTCTCTCCCCTATGTGTATGTGTGTTGCTCCCTCCGTTTCTAACCTGAAGTCCACCACGCACAAAGAAACACATCTACTGTATGCCCAGAGGCTGCGTTGCGCTTGCCTCCTCTCTTGTATTTTTAGATCTGTTATCTGATACAGTCATGGTGATGCGGTGTGTAAACAAATAGGGATTTTTTTCTGCTTTTCACACCGTCAGTGGCCCGTGCCCTGTCTCTCTCCCTCCCGCCCTCATCTGTCGCTTTGATCAGGCAGCCATTTTTATTCTGCCAAGCATTCATCCAGGGGAGCTCAAAGAAAACAAAACCCAAACAAAAAAAGAAACAAAACGAAGGCAAACAAAGCGGGAACAACCATGAACACTGATTGAGAAGCACTGCTGCTGAGACGAATGCCTGGTTGAGCTGTTATGGAGACGGATTTACCAAAATATCAGATCAGCGCTGGTGTTTTTGTTGGTCTTGTCAGGAGTGGTGTAGATCAACATTGGCACGTCGCGTGCGGCCCTGTCCTAGCAGCGTTCACAGGCAAGGGTCACTATGCCGCCCCTCGTCACTGTCAATGCCCCTCTGCCAAGTTTGAATGTATGGAGTTTCAATGTGCTGCGTTATTTGTGGTGTGTGTGTGTGTGTGTGTGTGTGTGTGTGTGTGTGTGTGTGTGTGTGTGTGTGTGTGTGTGTGTGTGTGTGTGTGTGTGTGTGTGTGTGTGTGTGTGCGTGCGTGTGCGTGTGCGTGTGCGTGTGTCTAGGAGTAGCTATGGGGGTTGGCTCGAGTCCAGACCCAATGGGACAATTGCATGGCTGTATTGTGGGATCTGATTGCCATGGAAAGGGGGGCGGAGGGGTGTTGTGCGGGTGAAAGTGTGTGTGTGTGTGTGTGGAGTGGATGAGCACATGGGCCCATCCATGGTGAGGTCATCGTTTAGCTGGGCCCATATTAAGGCAGTGGTCATGGTGACTATGGTGGTGGGGGGATGATGAGGCTCATGACAGGGGGAGCTGTGGGGCTGCTACTGGGGGTGGTGATTATTCAAGAGCTTTTTATGGGGAAGAAAGATGGGTTAGGCGTTGAAGGCTGGGGGGTGGGCCTGGAGTGCCTTTTCCCACTGGGAGCCAGTCTTCAGCCACTATGGATGATGGTTGGTGCGAGTTGTTAAGGACCATGTGAGGGGAGTTGCTGGTGCTGAAAGGGTACCATGAAGGGCAGGGTGGTGGATGTAGGAAGGGTGGTAGTGGTGGTGGTATTGGTGTTGGGTGAGGCCTGATATGGACCATTAGAGGGGAGGTGTAGTGCTGGTGGTGGATGAGCACTATGTGAAGGGAAAGGGGGGTGGGGTCCTGGGTGGTGTTGAAGGTGGTGAGTTGGAGTTGATGAGGACCATGGAGAGGGTGGTGGTTGAGCACCATAAGGGGGGAGAGGAGGTGCTGGTGCGGGGTGCTGGTGGTAGGGGGAGGGTGGTGGTGATGGTGGTGGTGGTGGTGGTGGTTGGTTGGCAGCATGGTGGTACTGAAAGAGCACCAGGAGAAGGGCACGGTGGTGGTAGGGGAGATGGATGAGGACAAAAAGAGGGGAGGGGAGGGGAGGGTGGTGAAGGTGATTGTAGGCTGGCAGCATGGTGGTGCAGGGTGGTTAGGGAGGGTGGGAAAAAAATCGTCCCTGCACCACTGTGTTACTGGATGGGGGTTAGCGAAGATGTCATCGCCTGGGCCCATACAATCAGCATGTTCATGTCTTGGCTGGTTGGCCTAGTTTTGTAATGGCTAAAGTATGGTGGTGGGAGGAGGGGGCTGGGTGGGTGTATGCTGGGGTGTGTGTGTGTGTGGGCAATGGCATGTGTTCTAACTGCTACCCAATGGAGAATGGGGTCCCACAAGACCCCCCCCCCCCCCCCCCAAAAAAAAAGAGGCTCAATTACCCCACAGTACGTATGTAGAGCCATGTGTTCCCATCATTGCCTGAATGTCAAAACTATGACGTCTTCTTTTATTGTCTTACACACCCTCTTTGTGGGCCTGTCTTACACACACACACACACACACACACACACACACACACACACACACACACACACACACACACACACACACACAATGTTTTTTCGTGTTGCCTATCTTTTGCTTTCCTTTGCCCTTGCCCCTCTCTCTCTCTCTCTCTCTCTTTCTCTCTCTCTCTGTCTCTCGTCACGCTCGCTCTCATCCTGCTTTTGTGATGATCCCCCTGACGAGGAAGCAAATGTAACAAACCAATTAACAAGTGGCTAAAAAGATGCTTTGTGTGTACATTTCTCTTTTTTCTGCAATTGCAAGCTATATAATAGGCCATTAATTCTATGGGAGCAGCAAAAGTGGGCTGCGTGCCAAACTCCATCCCCCACCCCTCTCTCCCTCCCCTCAACTTTGTGTGCGTGCGTGCGTGAGTGTGTGTGAGAGAAAGAGAGAGAGAGAGAGAGAGAGAAAGAGAGCGAGAGAGAGCGAGCGGTAAGGGGGTCGGAGTTGTGCAACATTGCTGGACCATTTGAGTTGACATGTGTGACGATTATGTCAGATATGCCACGTGCCCCCCTTTTACATGCAACACAATAATGTATTCCACTCTCACCTGGATACATCGGTAGGAAATATTGGTATAGAATATATATAATTTCATATACAGCTGTCTATGATGGCAACATTAGTGGACAAAACATTTTTTGCTTTTGGAATATGCTGTGGGGTGGGGCGTGGTGGATCCAAGCAGGAAAAGTTTGGGAGACACTGCCACTGCACTACACCAGTCAGGCCTCCTCCTATTCCTCTTCCTAAGCCTGCCCTCTTCTCTCTTCTCTTTTCTCCTCTCCCAAACAGCTCTCTCTCTCTCTCACTCACTCGCTCCCATCATGTCATGTTGGTTTCTGGATCTGGACTCGCTCTCGCTGCCAAGCCCTTTACGACCAGCCCCACTTATTCAGTCTAGAAAAGCCGTTTGTGTTTTCCGTTAGCCCTTAGAACAATATCAGTGGGAATTAGCATGGGGCTCTTGCAAGCTCCCAACCCCACGACTCTCAACCCCTTCACCCCCTTTTGGAGTGTAATCTTAATCTTCCAGCATTCAGAACCTGTCAATGAAAGGCCAGCTGTTTCCCTCCTCCCTCCTGCCTCCATCCCCTTCCAAAAGCCTCCAACCCCCCCCATATCACCCCCTCCAACCCCCCTTCCGGCTCCTGCCCTGCCGCCAAAACCTCCACCACCACCACCCTGTCGGCCAGCGCTTCACTCTACTCTACTTTACTCCACTCCCACCCTCTCACCCCTGTTCAACCTCCAACCACACACACCCCCCATGCACCCACCCACCAACCCTGCGTCCCCCAGCCCGCTCGCAGCCAAGGCATCCCTGGCAGTGAGCGTAAAGCTAAAGCGTAGTTTCCAGTGGGCATCAGGTTGCAGTCGGCACAACATACAGTATACTGTATGTTCATTTAGAAGGATGTGGTTAGCGGCGGCAACAGCACAACAGACAGCGCGCTAGACTACAAGCAGCCATAGCTGCAACTGCCAATGCAGAGAGGCAAGCAAGGCAAGCAGGAAGTCTCCATCCATCCAGACTGAAGGCTGGTGGCAAGGACACAGCTCTGTAAATCTTAACCGTACGAACCAGAAATAGAGAACAACAGGCTATAATGCCGCCGTCCACCTCCCTTTCCTTCACCCCCCATGAAAGAGGAAGAAAAAAAAAAACACCACCACCCAGCCACTCTTGACTGCTGCCTTGGGTAGCTGCATTCCCTGCCATGAGGCTCTCTCTTTGTGGAGAATTATAGTTTATGGAGGCTGCCCATATGTTTAGTTCTAGTCAGTTGTCATGTCGATATGCGCTACCTGTTGAGTTGAGCTACCCCTTACAACAACACACTGCAGTAGTGCCCCTAGTGTGTTTGGGCTATGTTAACAGCCTGTTGGTAGCTCATCTTGACAAAGCAGCTCATCTTGACAGAAGACCGTGCGAATCTACAAGAGACGAGGGAGACTTTCCATAGACCTAACAACGGTTATGGTCTTAAGCTCTACAGCGCTAGCGTGTTATTTTGGGTTGTCATCAGTACGCCCTTCTTGGTTTGTGAGTCGCATTCTAAACAGTTTACCGTTCCACAGACAATGTTTTCCTTAGCGTTGCCGATCATGCGTTTAGCTCTACTTAGTGTACATATTTAAACACCGCACGTCAAACAAGTGTTTCACCAAAACCTGATATTTTTTTTATTTTTGCAGAACACTTCTTACTGTGAACTTGTAGAGTTTTGACATCTTCTATCCTTAGCCACCATGCAATTCATGGTTTTATTTCCTCTGCACTGCCTGTGTTGAGCAGTCTGAAATCAGGCATAGACCAGTTATCATTTGCTAGTGGATTGCCATTATAATTTTTAAATGTTTGTTAGTGACGATAGTAACTTGCTTTCTGCCATGTGTGCACACACAAAGATAATATCCCAGCTCTACCCAACAGTAAAGCTTTTATTTTTCATTTGTTTTCCTCTGGACGTAGCAGTGGTGTGTGCGTGCAAGGGCACCACTCCTCATACGTGTGCTCGTCCTGATCCTTAGCCCTGGGGCTTAGCATAACATAACAGCAGTACAGTACACTACAGTGCAGTACAGTACACTACAGCACAGCACAGCACAGCACAGCACAGCTTGTCCGCTCATTCGTTCGCTTGCTCGCTATCCCCCTTTGTGCAAAGTGTGAGGGGCCCCCAGAGTAGAAGGCTGCTCTAGTGATCTACATATTCTGCATTCCCCTGACTTAGGTTACCATAACTTTACCATATACATCTTCCCAAGCACAGACCACCAGCAGGATCGCTTCCCGCCATGCCGAGTATTCGCCACGCGAAAGCATTACCTACGTCAGTGCAGTAGTGGCACTCGGAATGGTGGAAAATGTCACTTGTAGTATTGTAAAAGCATAGAGACTTGGTCTGCAATAATGGTGGAATTGTGAAGCTATAGTACTTATCGATCACTACACGGTCTTAACAAAGGCTAAGCATAATTGAAGTGAAGTGACTTCAATTGAATGTTTTACAGGAAAATGGGCCCTATTTCGTTTGGTTAACTTACGTCATAGAACATAGTTCACAATATTGTCAATATTTCAGTGACTTTCTTTGTCACGGTCCCCATCATAACCATGCAAGTGGCATGTATCTGAAACAGTGAGATGGCCATTAGGCAGGCACTAGACATTAAGAATATTGTTTGCTTGACAGGACCTAAAAACATTTTTGATCTTGGTCCCACAACTTTTTGGTGGCTTTGTACACAATAGTTAGACATGTGGGTAATGATCTGACTCCATTTCTGTCTGGATCTGACACTGTGAAGCTGAAGAGATTGGAAGGTTTAATAAAAGGGCCGAGGGGGAAAAAAAGGAATCTCTGTGAAAAGTTGCCAGGTTTTGAAGATGCCTCACTCCTCCTCACCACTCACCCACCACCTCCCCCTCCTTTCTTGTGTCTCTCCCCCCCCCCCCTCTTTGCTCTCCTTTCATTTAGCTTCCCCTTCTCCTCCGACTGAAGTGGGTCAGTTTTAATAAGAGCACATTGTTTCACTGATCACTCGCCGCCTGCCCACAGCTGTGGATAAAGCTATTTGGCACGCTTGGCACACAAGTGTTCAGGGGAGGAGGAGGAGGAGGAGGAGGAGAGGAAGAGGTGGAGGAGGAGGAATATTAGGAAAAGGAGGAATACAAGGAGGAGGAGAGGAAGAGGTGGAGGAGGAGGAATATTAGGAAAAGGAGGAATACAAGGAGGAGGAGAGGAGTATGTCTAAGGAAGGAGTAGCATGTACACTAACCTTGTCATGATACTAGAACTACACACAGAGCACTGATCTCACTGTAAATAATGCATTGTCACTACTGTATAATAACAGTAATTCAAACTATAAAATTTTGCAAATGATTTACCTTTGCCACATGCTTTGCCATTTAGGGAAAACTGGGAAGGCCGTGTTTTTAGATGTATTACTTACCTGAGCTTCCACCATGCACAGAACTGCTGGCATTTTGCTACTTTAACAAATTAGATCAGTTTGTCATGCTAAATGTCACCATCTTTGCAACACATTGCTTACATGACATTCTTATTCTATGAAATCTGCAGTTTTTTCCTTTTTTCACAGTTGGAAAATTTGCTTGGTCCATGGCGCGTCTATGGGGCTTATGGCGACTCAACTTCCATTTGCATACGTGGCGCATTACAGATTTGGCTGAGCAGCCCTTTGATGTTACAGGTCCTTTTGTTTCCCCCTCTCCTAGCGCTGAGAGCAGGGGACGTATAGTCCGTGAGCAAACAGTCATGTCATAGACCTGCCGATAAAGTGCTGTGTGCAAATCTTTGAAAATGGCCTGGTGCACCTCCCACACACGCATACACGCACACGCACATGCACACGCACACACAACACCAACACCGCAGGCCATGTCACACATTTGACATCACATGCTCTGCGTGTCGGCTAGTATCAAAAGCATTTTGACCCCAGAGTCTGCAGGAAGGTGTGATGTTGATTATGCCCATTGCTACCACCACCTCTTGCTACCGCCACCTTCTGCTCTTTCTCTGCCTCTTTCTCTCTCACACTCACACTCACACTTTCACTCACACACACACACACACACATACACACACACGCACACACACACACACACACACACACACACACACGCACACACACCCTCCGATACACCCCCTCTGCACTCTGGCTGCCCCCTCTGCCCAGCTCCTCCACTCCAACATAAGGCCTGTTCTAACAGCCTTCTAACTACTATCAGACAAAATCAGATACTGTTTACAGTCATAACATGAACCCCTTATCCCCACAGCCCATCTCCCTCTCTGAGCCTGGACCCCCGGAGGGCCTGGCGTGTCCTCTCTCTGTCACCGGCACCCCCCCATCATACACACACACACACACACTGCTACACACACAGCTCTGGCCCCTAGGGGTCACAAGGAAAGAGGCCAGGACCTGTGAGCTCTTCCACGTTCCTCCTCCTACAAGTGCCCAGCAGTGATGGGCCTGATGCATCAGCCGATTTTGTTTCTTTCACCTCCAGCGGTTAAGTCATGGGTTGTGTTGCAGGAAGGCAGGCTGGTTCAGAAGCAAACATAGGCACGCTCAAACTCAAGAAAGTTGTAGTAACCGTCTTTGGGTGCGCATCAAATATAGGCTATCATATAACATTGGGGGGGAGGGGGGTGACTATCTACGTTATTCACTTGCTAAAATGTGTATTACACCCTGTTTGTGTGTGTTTGGCGTCAGGCTGTCCTCAGTGTTGTAACTGCATGAGGTTCGCACAGTGCACAAGAACTTAACAGGCAAAGCAATGCCGCTGGCTCCTCCGAAGCATGGTTCTGTCACCTAGGTAACATGGGTACAGCAGTTAAAAACCTCAAAGCCAACCTCCGGTGCCCAAACCCTCTTAACCTCCCCACCTCAGACTTAATGCCCCCTGGATCAAACAAGGGAGAAAAAGTGACTTGTCTCAAATCTTGTGTGCTCCGTATTCAAAAGCGCAGAGGGTTTTAAAATCGGAGGCAATCTTTCGGATCTGAAAGCAGACATGTATAGCCACTGACTTCTGTTGTTTTCGTTATTTTATGAGATTGTGTTTTTCTCAGTTGCCGCAGCTGTCTCCGAGTGCTCGCTCATTCATGGAGACTGCAGAGCGTGGCATTAAAAAAGCTTTCGTGATTCCGCCAATGATGCCAGACATATACCACACACACAAACACCTGCGGCTGACCGGAGGACCCTTTGATCAGCTGTGCCCCTCAAAGTCGCAGCGTTTTATCTCGTGTTTGTGGGGGGGCTGTGTTGTATTATCACCAGCCTTCGCGTCTCAACAACACCCCCCCCCCCCAAACACACACACACACACCCGCCCGTCCCTTTTTTCATGCGTGTCATACATGTCGTGTCTGGCGGCTTTTCCACCACAGATGCAAACGGCGAATGAATGAAAATCCCAGCCGACACGATATGACACAAAACTGTGCAGAAGCCGCCGCCACCACCAGCCAAGGGTACATTACAGCAAAGGCGGCAGCAAAAGGGCCCTTTTGAAAGGCAGCGGGAGTCAATGGAGAGATGAATGTGGCCAGATTACATATTCTTCTGGGCCTTAGAGAGGAAGCCATGCCTGCTGGGGTCCCCGGTGGCTGTGCTGCTCACTGCTGACTAACTGACGGCTGCTCACAGGTGCAGAGGCACAGCAGAGCAGAGCGCCGGCCTTTTGTTTCCCTCGCTCTCTCTCTTGCCACAACTCTCTCTCTCTCTCTCTCTCTCTCTCTCTCTCATGGGGTATGGTTCCTTACAGTGAAGCCCCATTCTTCCGTCGGTATGTTGCTCCATTTTTGCAGTCACTTAAGCAGTTTCATTTTTCATCAAGCTTTTCTACATTCACATCACATAATTCCTACCTTACTTGTTCTCACTCCCTGTCTTTACTGCTTTCTATCTCCCTCTTTTCCTCCCCCCCCCTCTCTCCCCTTCTCCGTCTCTTTCTCTCCGGGTCTTGTTGCTCCTGCCACCTTTACACCGCTCCTTATCTGGCCCTCCCATCTCTCTAGTCTTTTTCGCGTCTCTGCACGTACAGCCTTTGTGTCTTATCAGTAATCCACATCTCTTATCAGTCCCTTTTATGTGCAAGCTTTTTTTTCTTTTTTCCTCCCTCTCTCTCTCTCTCTCCCTCTCTCTTCATAGTCGGCAAGCTTTTATTCCACACTCTGAGCCCTCACAATAAAGCCTACATCAAGGGACCCAGGCAGCCTGAACTGGGTGACGTCTCCCAGCAGTTCAGGAATGCCAACTCTGTGAACCTGCCAGTGTTTTCACGGGACAATATTGTAGCAGTGACACACCACCACACCACACCACTCAGTGCTTATTGATGTCTGTCACAGCAGGAAAAAGATTTGTGTGACCTAACCTTTGTTTACCAGTTTTGACAGTCCTGAACGTTTCCTGTATATTGAAGAGGCAATTGTTGTTTACTCACTTTTGTACGTTTAAGGACCAATGTGTAATTGCTATTCATTATCATAAATTGTGTTGGCAAGTTTGAAGAAGGGAACACTTGTGTTGTTACACAGTGGACATTGAAGGATGCCACAACAGTACTGTACAGAGTAGTGAGTAGTGAACGCTACCAGAGTTTGTATGCTTATGTACTTCAAAACTGATTCTGGTTTGGTAATGCCTGAAACAGCTCTGAAAATGAATACTATGCGCCTTTCCTTTCCCTAATTAAGTGGTTCACATTGTGTCATCCCCAAGCTGATCCAGCACTCTCCCTTTTGTCTCTGTTCTGGCCATTATGTTCAAACCAGGCCCAAATTGAAAATCCTTTTGCAGCATTGAGGTAAGCGAGGACACACACACTGAAAGTTTTAAGGATTACAATAAAGGCAATCGGTCATTAGTTTGAACTTTGAAGTTAGGTCAGACTGTGTGATGAGCTGATGTTCAGAATTTGTTTTATTTTTAAAATGGTCTCGAAAATACTTATGGATGATTTGTTTTTCGGTGGAATCTGACTTCCTGATGTTTTCAAATGGGGATAATTATGGGAAATGAGATGGAAGTGGCTGTTTAACGTCTCTGTGCAGAGGTCAGCTAATCACTTTCCCAGGGTTTTTTGTGCGAGAGAGAGAGAGTGAAAGAGAGAGAGAGGTCTTTGGTGCCCCCTCTCTGCGATTTTTACCAAAGCAGTTTTTTCCCTAGTTTGGAGGTCTGTTTGTTTGTTTGTTTGATTTATGTAAAGATTAGGGCCATAGACGTCACAGTGGACTTTTATTGATGAGGTCAGAGGGATTCAACCAAACAGTCGTGTCGGCGGTGAGATACGCTTGTTTAGAAAAGGGAGATTATTGTTTACCTATCTGATTAAAACTGAGGTTGTTCTCCAGGGGACATTTATGGACTTTGCTGGCTAGATAACAAATACTACATAGTGACATTAAAATGCCATTCGTCAAATGGACTTGTCTAACTTCAGTCATACAAACTGAATTTATCACTTCCTCCAGATACTCAGTGGCGCAATGTCTGTACTATAGGCTGAGCTGTAAGCTAATTTCTCACTTTCCCAAGTTCAAGGTTCTCCCTTTCTTTGCTCTTTCCTTTTCTTTGAAAGTCCTTTATGGTTAAAGGGTGTTGAGTCAACAACTCGACTGTTTGCATCAGGGCTAAGAGGTATGAGGGAGGTCTGTTTGTTCATGGGTTGATTTGATTTCATGAGGATCTGGTTAGCAATCAATGCCGTCCGGCAAGGTCTTTGGCTGTTGTGTTTTTGGTGGGTTGTTCTGTCAAAAAAAGTCTAAGATTCTTGAGCAGTATTTGCCTTCACACATGGTATGGAAGCTGTGTGTGTGGTATACT
>NC_085863.1:40978153-40990653 GCF_034702125.1 Engraulis encrasicolus
CAAAAAAATCTATCTGTGATCTCATATCTCTCTTTCTTTAACTCAACTTGTAAAGGAAAACCAAACAGTCCACCTCCCAATGTTTTTTGAGTATCGTCACTCCCCTCGTGCTTGTGAAGATGAGTGAACAAGCGCTACCGAACTTTAAGTCTGGAGTGTAAACTCTGTTGAAATGCTGTGGTAGCACTGTAGGGCATGTGGCTCCTCATGTGTTTTGCTAACCTTTTGCTCAACATGTCTCCCTGGCACCTCTGCACATAAGCGCTGTCACGCCGCCAAGCACCACAGAGCATCTCTGATATGAACTCGCGCTATCGTGCTCCCATCGCTCTGGAACAATAAACCACTGTGCTACCGGAACAAGGCGAGGGGGAGCTTTTCCAATGGAGACGGGACAGCAGTCAGGAACCTCTCTCCTCTCCTCTCCGCTCCCCTCTCATCTCATCCCTGGCCTTATGCTGTTGGAGGCTCCAGGTCGAAGGATTCTCCACGAGGGTGTCCGTTATTAATCTTGGCAGTGACTAAGTTATCATAGTTTTAATTGATGGAATGCAATGGATGCATGCAACATGGTAAAAAAGAACAGTAGAAGAGATAACCCCATTTAACCCCATTAAAAGATTGTTACAACAATGTAAGATTTTTTAAAAATCCAACTTGAACTCAAAATTCTTCTGAAAGTTCATAGTCCAAACTCTCCCTTCGAATGTGTTCAGTCGTCACACGTTTGACCATCTTGATCTATATGTATATGTATTCAGCCCTGAGGCCAGGCATTTTATTTTTAAAAGTGGGCCAAAGGGCATACATACATACATTTGCAGTTTACTCATGCCAACAAGCCCAGCAGGTTCCAAAAACGTTATTTTGAATAGCTGAAGCTTTCTCTCTCTCTCTCTAATATGTTTTTGAGCCAAGTGCCAGATGCAATTGTTCTCCCTCCCCCTCTCTCTCTCTCTCTCTCTCTCTTTCTCTCTTTCTCTCTCTCTCTCAAAAAAATGTAGCAGTCCAGAACTATATCAGCCATAGCCTGGAAAGCGTGTTTGAGATGAAGTCACACCATTTGATATTTGGGGTGTGTGTGTGTGCAGATGCGTGCCTGCATGCATGCGTACATGTGTGCTGTGCCCCGCGTGGGCTCATGTACTGTGTGCGTGTGTGTCAAAGCTGATTGTTCAAGGAAGCTTGTAAAACAAGGAAATGATCTGTGAAGAGATCAACAGGATCAAGCGCTCGTGGCATCTCTGATATGCCATGTGATTTTATTTAAGTGTTTTCTTTGAGTCATTCATTCACATAGTTGTTGCTTTCCCTCCCTCTCTTACTCTCACTCTCACTCTCACTCTCTCTCTCACTTTCTCCTTCTCCCTCTCTCTCCCTCTCTCTCTCTCTCTCTCTCTCTCTCTCTCTCTCTCTCTCTCTCTCTCTCTCTCTCTCTCTCTCTCTCTCTCTCTCTCTCTCTCTCTCTCTCTCTCTCTCTCTCTCTCGCTCGCTCGCTCGCTTTGATGAGTATGCTGGTTGTTGCTTCTTTCATCAAGATCATGTAGCACTTTTCACTTTTTGGCGAGAGTATGTGTCTAAGTGCAGGTGTGTTTGTGTGTGCTCACATGCATGTGTGGTAGAGTGTGTATGCGTGTGTTTACAGTATATGAGTGTTCAAGAGAAGCAGGCCAAGGTGGACAAGTGTTGGCTTCCTCTTTCCCCACAGTGGCTTGGGCTGAGGACACTTTGTGTGCACATCTCCATGACTCTGAACCTCTGAAAACATCCTCAAAAAGTGACCCTTTGCCAGTTCAAAGCTTGCCATATTGCAGGCTTTACCTCACAAGCTTGGAAAAATACAAAAAAGGAAAATGCACACACATCATTTCATGTGCAAAACCAGGACTTATTGGCAAGATAATTCGTTGTAATTCATACCTTTCCACACTGAAAAGAGCAAGTTGAGATGAGTAGATGTTTTTGGGTTTTTGTGGACGGAGATGGCTTCTACCTAAGTGGTGAGCGAGCAAGTGCAAAGTCGAGGGCCCGGCTTTCCTGATTGGTTGGGCTTGCTTCCCATAGTTCGACGTGTTTGTAAAGCTGCCTTTGATTTGTGGCCCACCCACGTTCGTTCGCTGTGGATACAGGGGGGAAAAGAATGCTGTGTTTCCCCCTAAATAGTCGCCATTTCACTGCCAGCAGTTTTTAAACGTTTTTTTTCCCTGCCTCATATTTTTTTGCGGTTATTTACTGCTGTTCGGAGGCTGTGAAGTTACACTGATCTGAGAGGGTCTCTCTCTCTCTCTCTCTCTTTCTCTCTCTCTTTCTCTCTCTCTTTCTCTCTCTCTCTTTCTCTCTCTCTTTCTCTCTCTGCCTTGTGCAGGTGTGTATGCACTAGAGCGAGGCTCTGTTCTGGCATGCCTACAAAGATCCACTAAAATGGAGGTGGGAGTTTTTTTTTTCATTCCTACCCCACTCTTTGTCCTGACCTTTTGTGTGTGTGTGTGTGTGTGTGTGTGTGTGTGTGTGTGTGTGTGTGTGTGTGTGTGTGTGTGTGTGTGTGTGTGTGTGTGTGTGTGTGTGTGTGTGTGTGTGTGTGTGTGTGTGTGTGTGTGTGTGTGTGTGTGTGTGTGTGTGTGTGTGTGTGTGCGTTCACGCATACACGTGTGTTCATGTGTGCTTGCAAATATGCGCTCCACATGATTAAAAAAATATTAATTTCCTATTGTTCCTCAAGTAGCCGCTTCCTGGCTTGAGTAAAGGTGGTTGTTGTGCTGGAGAGTGCAGGGGTGCAGTAAGGCCCAACCTGAATGTCCTGTGCCTTTCTTTTATGAATGTGAACTTGCCTCGCCATGGGAGGAATTTACTGTTCTCTCCATATATGACGAGCAGCAGCATTCACCTTCTTCAGTTGCGAGTGAGGAGTTATAGGCCTTATAATAATTTTACGCTCTCTCTGACACACTACACACATAGACGTGCATACGCACATGCACGCACACACACACACACATACTCATGCAGGGAAGAAACGTATCAGTTGTCCAGGACCCAGGTAGAGAGGGGTGGGCAGAATTGGGATGTATGTATGTAGTAGTAATTGTATGTATTGGGTGGGGGGTCCTTTCAGATGGCTTTGTCCTGGGCCTGATCAAGTTTGTAAGTGGCTCTGCGCACATGCATACACTTTGCACACACCCTACCTACACTACATACACGCACCCTTACACACTCTCATGCAATAACCCCTGCGGTGACATTTGAGAGTCCATAGTGTCAGGATTTTCTGTTCCCCTGCCGTATTGCTTTACGTTAAGCTTTTTGGTTAGCTTTTTGTCCCTCTGACCTCAACACACAGGCTCTAAACTTTCACATGTGCACACACCGGCCCACGCACACTCACGTATGCATACGCACACGCACACGCACACGCACACGCACACGCACACACACACACACGCACTCACACACCCTTTCTCTATTTCTCTTTCTCGACACACACCCACACACACACTCCCCGAGAATTGTGCACACATATCCTCAGTATCCTCCGTGTCACCTGGAGGCGTGGTGTGAAGCCGCCCTGTCCGTCACAGTAGGAAGTGAAACTCCAAAAGTGACTCCTTGTGAGTGACACCTCGCAAGCTGAGAGTGTCTTCAGTTTCACGGATCTGAGCCCTTCTCTGCTGCCAGTGATGAGAGGCTTGGCCTGATCCGTCATTGTCATGGGGGGGGGTTGGGTTGGGGTCAGAGGGCACCCCTGTGGAGCCCCTCTCTACACCCCTAGGCTGTCCCTTGTCTGTCGCATGGCTAGGTGCTAATGTTACTGTCTATGCAGCCATGGGATCACGTTTGCAAAGCAAAGTGTGTAGTGTTTCTAATCTGTGCTGGCCTGCACAATAGGGGAAAAGGGTGTGAGCGCTGAAAAAAAGCCCAAAAAGCCACTCCTCTTGTTGTTTTCCACTGGTGATGAGCTTGTCATCAGGAGTGTTATCGTTACACTGGAAAGGTGTGAGTGACGAGAGCTCATTATGCCACTGCTAGGCTTGAGATTCAAGAGATCACAGATCTGGACGGTGCCCAGTAACCACACTATACGGGCCTGGTTACACTGCGCATGCCAAGGAAGAGGCAGCAGATATAACAGTACATCAGCTGTGATGACGTATTGCAATACAATTAGCAGAGAAAGACTTTGACCACAGAAGCTACACACATCCATTGTGCACACAAAGAGTTCAAGACATTAGAAGACCACTTTAAGACCTTCAGTGCCATTTATGCTGTACAGTTCAGTCGCCAGTATGTAAATCTAGCTGGCAGGGCTACAATATGAGTTTGGTTGTGCGTATTGAAGCCAAAAAGATACAGCATTTATGTGGGCAGTGACGCAGTGCAATGCACGTCAAGCCCTACTACTGTATCTCATCATTATACAGTCGCCTGTACAGTGAAACTACGCGGCAAGGCCATACAATGATAAAGAACAAAAGAGCACAGAAAAATACAAATGAATAAAATAAAAACATTTTATAATTAGTATATTATATATCTTATATAAATATATTCAATTATGTGATATTGGTGTTGTGATATATGGTATTAAGTGGTGAATGAGCTTTAAACAGGCTAATTGTCAGTAGCCATGACACAGTTACAGTAACATGGCTTCTATGCAGGTCAACCATGGGCTAGTTGCTACTGCAGACATTGTAATCGATCCCGGCTCATTGAGTCAACCCAGTCTGCGGTGAACGCTGGCATACTTTTGCAAGGTAATTGAAATAAAAGATGGTGCTGAAAATGAGTTGAACATGAGGCCGCCTCACTAATAAGCCTACTTAGAGGTTGGAAATTGTTAAGCCATAAAAATAACGAAGCAGCAAAATGAAGTAGTGTACATGGAATTCTGTTCTACCTCAGCCAATGGCCTTTTCAACTCTTTCAACATTTTTTTACCCACCAATTGTACTCATCATATGCTTTTTATCTGGTGTCTTTGTGGTAAGTTTGCAGTATTTTTTTGCTGAAAAGTGAGATGCTTTCAGATTCATTATACATAGTGTGTGTCTATAGTGTACCTTCTATAGTGTCTGTTCCAGAAATGTATGACGTAAAAGCAGAATTATCCTACTTTTACAGTGTATTAACCGGTATAGCCGGTGCCTAAATGATGTAGATCATGTACTAGTGTTGTAATTACATTAGTAAGAGTTGTCTACTTTATACCCCCCTGGTGTAGTGTAGAGTACACATTCTGTAGTCTCTGTTCCGTTTCATTCTGTTGGTTACTTCAAAATATGTGCATTTGAGTGAGCAGCGTATGACCAAGTATCAGGGGGGAATAGCATTGTGGGGTAATAAATCCGGGCCTGGGTGGAGGTGGTGACATCTTCGAGAATGTGGCAACCCAGGACGGAAAAGCAAGCGGCGCTGAGCGGGAGGGACGGATCGAGAGCGAGAGAGAGGCACTCCTTTTGAAGCGCCGCGATTGAAATAAATATACCAGCAGGAAATTACTTAAGGAGCCCCTTGGACGCGGGCCTGTGCTGGTTTTGTAATATATTTGTATTAAAAAGCGGTCGGGACGAGAAACAATATGCCAGTTTCTTGTCTCGAAACTAAACTTGTTTTATGTTCTCTCTCTCTCTTTTTTTTTCTGCAACTCGGCCACCCCCCTTCTCGGCTCAGGCATCAAAGGAGGCAAGGATACCAAAACTGTTTACGCAGAACATCTGCCAGAAAAAGTCAAAACACAAGAATCTGTCTGGGACAGGCCTGTGTTGAGACGTTTAACATCCCTGCCAGGACTCTTGTCTACATAAAACAAGATTTTTTTTTCTCTCCCCTCTCCCTTCACCCCCCCCCCCCCCCCTCTCTCTCTCCCTCCCTCTCTGTCTGTCTCCCTCTCTCTCTCTCTCTCTCTCTCTCTCTCTCTCTCTCTCTCTCTCTCTCTCTCTCTCTCTCTCTCTCATCAGTTTTGCTGAGATGGTCTAAGCTTGGAGGGACTTTTACGGTGTGTCTTTATCGAGTGTGCTCATCAATGCTAATGGAGCAGATACGGCTAGCTCTGTGTTGCCTGATGCATAAATCTTCACAGTATGGTGAAACAGTCACTGAGCAAGACAACACAACCAGACAACGACCAGACTTCAGTTACTCTCACCAATGTCAGTCGCTATCAATATGTGGGATGCTTACTGCTCAACCAAGGGTCCTTTGCCCAAATGTCCCTTTCTTTCCGCTCTCTTGCTCTCTCACTCTCTCAATCTCTCTCTATCTCTCTCTCTCTCTCTCTCTCTCTCTCTCTCTCTCTCTCTCTCTCTCTCTCTATCTCTCTATCTCTCTCTCTCTCTCTCTCTCTCTCTCACTGTCTCACATTTTCTCTCTCTCGCTCACTCTCTCACTCTTTCTCTCTCTCGCTCACTCTCTCACTCTTTCTCTCTCTCGCTCTCTCTATTGCTCACTCTCAATCTCTTTCACTCTCCCTTGCTCTCTCTTTCTCTCTCTCCTGTCTATCATTAGAGAGAGAGAGAGAGAGAGAGCACAAGAGAGAAGGGAAGTCAGTTGGCTTCTTTTCTTGTCAGAAATGGAGGGAGTGTTGGTCTTGTGGTGTTTTGTTGTGGGAGGCTGTATGCGTAGGCCTCCAGGGTGACTCAAGACATCTCCCCTTCTGTAATTATGTCAAAAATACACTTTAAAGAGGAATGATGTTGAAATAAAAGCCATTTTGTTCCTCTGAGTGTGTGCTCAAAGGGGGTATTTTGGACCCAATGGGTTTCCCTTGTGCCTTTATACATGCGTCTCACCTCTCCCTTACTTCCTTTTCTCTGCTGCCCTTCTCTTCTTTTCAATTCATTCTTTCATTTTCTTCCTCGTTTTCCTTCTTGTTTTCTCTTTCAATGGCCTTTCTCATTTTCCCTCTGTTTTGTTCCCTTCTTTCTTTCTTTCTTTCTTTCTTTCTTTCTTTCTTTCTTTCTTTCTTTCTTTCTTTCTTTCTTTCTTTCTTTCTTTCTTTCTTTCTTTCTTTCTTTCTTTCTTTCTTTCTTTCATGTGTCAATTTCATGCTGCTGTCTTCCTGGCAGACCAGAGCAGGGTTTTGACTGTGCTGCTCCTTTTGGGGTGGCACCAGCCTGTGAAAAAGGAAGCTGACTTGGACTTGGTGTGTCTCCCAGTCATGCAGCTGCTGTTTCTCTCAAGCCTGTGCGTGCGTGCGTGCGTGCGTGCGTGCGTGCGTGCGTGCATACGTGCTAGAAGTAGGAGTAGAAGAATTTTCACATTCACTGATTCCAAAGGCTTCAGAAAGGCCATGTTTATGTATGACTTTGACAATGGATATGCACCATTTAATGTACAGTAGTTTGTGTGTACTGTGTGTGCGCATGCGTGTGTGTGCGTGCGCAGAAATGTGTTTGCATTCAGGCTGGGTGTCTTTTTTTCATGAAGGTCAGGTTCTCTATGATGTATGGCATGCCATGTGTAATGTGCTTGTGTGCGTGTCTGCCTACTGTATGTGTGCGTTTGTGTCTGTGCTGAGTCAGCGTGTGTCAGGGGTGGCATCAGGGGATGTTTATATAGGAAGTTGTTTGGGCGTCCATTGTAATTTTTTCTCCTTTTGTTGTGAAGAGGTAATTACCTGGCTGCAGTGTTGTTGCTGCAGTCATATGCCTTTTGTCTGCCGACTTAAATGCCTTCCATCATTTTGGATAATGACTGTTTTAAAGGCGTCCGTTTAATCTGTCTAGGTGCTTCAGCTGCCTTTTAATCCGGGGATCACTTAAAGTATTTTTGTGGGGAAAATAATTGGAATTTCAAGGTGGTTATCTCCTGTGTGTGGGTGTGTGTGTGTAGCCACGTCTGTGAACTTCAGACACTCACGCAGTACACACACACACACACACACACACACACACACACACACACACACACACACACATGCCCCTCATTTTAAAGTTCCTCCTAAGGGAATAGTGTTTACCTGTCGTCTTTGGCGGATTCCTGGGCTCCCTCGCTCGCTCCTTCCTAAAGGGGCTCCGGTGCCTGCCAGTCTGCCGTGGGACACTGGGCACATTCTTAGGCCCCGATATCACTAGCCCGGCGCGAACAAAGATGTTGAAAGGCCAGATTGAAGCGCTCAGGAGAGAAAAGAGGAGGTGGGTGGACGATTGGGTGTGTGTGTGTGTGTGTGTGTGTGTGTGTGTGTGTGTGTGTGTGTGTGTGTGTGTGTGTGTGTGTGTGTGTGTGTGTGTGTGTGTGTGTGTGTGTGTGTGTGTGTGTGTGTGTGTGTGTGTGTGTGTGTGTGTGTCTGTGCGTGCGTGCGTGCGTGCGTGCGTGCGTGCGTGCGTGCGTGCGGCCTACAACTGGGGAGGAGAAGGGTTATTTTGGTTGTGTGGGGGATGGAGGTGGGTTACCATGAGGGCTGTGATGACATCTGGATTGATTGGATGATTGAGCACCATCCCATATATTCCCAACCTCCTTTTCATTCTCTTCAACCTGACGAAGCCCTTGACAACGTTGATCTGAATAAAATCACAGGGAGCTGCAGTAGCAGTGTGTGCGGGTATTCTTTTTTTCGTTTTATCTGGTCGCTATGGCTTCCCAGAAGTCTTAACTGTCCTCTGTTTTGTTTGCTCAGCTCAGGGGCGGGCCCGGATTAAGATGGTATAGAGCCCCTAGGCTACTGGTTGCCATAGGCCCCCACAAAAGACCATTTCTATAGTAAAATTAGGTAGATAGTGTCATAATTCAGAGCCAGGAATGAGTATTAACAAGATTGAAAACTCAAACTGCAGAGTAATTTTGCTATTCCGCATCTTCGCAATTCTACAATCATTTATTTGGCCCCCACTTTGACCAATTGGGAGCCCCTAGGCTGCAGCCATGTCTAGCCTGTGCATGCATCCACCCCTGCTCAGGGGCACCTGTGGGGAGAGGACAGAGGGATACTGATAGCTCACGCATGACCTTGATGCTTTGTTATGTTTTGGCGTGAAACTGGGTGCTTTGGTTTTGAGGCACAAATTGGTGAGCCCATATCCACCTGCCACCATTTCAGCTTGATTCAGATGTGATGTTGGTGTTTGGGGGCAACAGATATTGTGAATGTTAAATATTTAGAGAATGTTTCTTTCTCTCCTTTATTTCCGTCGGTCTTTCGCTTGCCTGTCTTTCTCTGTCTTCTGTCTCTGTTTTCACTGACTCATTCTCTCATCCATGGTCTCTCTCAGTCTCTCGCTCTCTCTCCGTCTCTCTTTCTCTTTCTCTGTTTGTCTGTCTGTATACACTCCACCACCAAACTTCAGATGTAGGGCCTTACAGAGATATGAAGTGAGGCCCAGGCAAGATAAACCATCAGATACATTTGTTTCTTTCTCTGCAAATCTTCCACCACGGCCTAATCTAGCAGGACTGGGGAAAAAAGACCCATTTCTTTTCTGCCACTGTCCAGTGTTGCCCCCACCACCCCCTCACTCATACCCCCCACATGTCTACCCTCAGAATCTGTCTGATTGCCAAGACGATAAGAACGATGGGATGGGGTATGGGCGGGGTGGGGGTGGAGGGTGCAGAGAGGAGGATGTGTGTGTGTGTGTGTGTGTGTGTGTGTGTGTGTGTGTGTGTGTGTGTGTGTGTGTGTGCGTGTGTGTGTGTGCGTGTGCGTGTGCGTGTGCGTGTGCGTGTGCGTGTGCGTGTGTGTTGCTTGTGTGTGTGTGAGGATGCTCGGTTGGTGAGTGTGGGCGCGAGTCTGTGTCTGTGAAGATGTTGGCTTGGTGTCTGTGTGTCTGCGCATGTGTGTCTGTGTGCGCGTGCACTTGGAGGGGGGAGATCAGTGACTTCAAAGCGGTGTGGCAGCATTCTGCCGGCCGGGACTGTTTACACTACTCCCAGGAGACTGCATTCCTGCCGCGCATTTTTCCATGCTCTTCTGAGAGAGAGCGGGAGAGCTGCTCTGCTCAACGCTCCTGGCTGTGTGCCGAGGGCTAGGAGATAACCACCCTCCTCCTCACCTCTGCTTCCCTCCCTTCATCTCTCTCTTTCCCTCTCTCCCTGCTTCTTCCCTGGTTCTCTGATCTGTCCTTTTTCGTCGCTCGTTTTCTCTCATTCTCGATCTTGCTCTGTCCACTACTCTTGTTCTCCCATTCTCTTGCTTCCCCTGTGTTTCTCTCATCCGTTCTTCTCCGTCTCTTCTGCTGATCTGTTTTTCTCTTTCTTTTCTCTCTTACCATCTCCACCAAGTTGTCCTCTTCCCCTCTCTTTCTCTGATCCTCTGTCCAAGTCTCCTGTCTTCTGTCTCTCTCTCTCTCTCTCCCTCTCTTTCTCTGTGTTTTTCTCCCTCACTCTCTCCACTTCATCCCTTCTCCCCCCATCCTGTGCCTTTCACCATTTGTCCGTTCTCTGATCTATCCATCTGTGTTTTTCTCTACTTCTTCCTCGCTCTCGCTCTCTCTCTCTCTCTCTCTCTCTCTCTCTCTCTCTCTCTCTCTCTCTCTCTCTCTCTCTCTCTCTCTCTCTCTCTCTCTCTCTCTCTCTCTCTCTCTCTCTCTCTCTCTCCCTCTCTCTCTCCTCATTTCTCTCTCTTCCCTTAAGCTCCTTGTCCTCTTTTTCCTCCTTCAGTGCTACTCCCTTTATCTTTCTAATCTCTCTCTCTTCTCCTCTTTCTCCTCTCCCTCCCTCCCTCTCTCTCTCTCTCTCTCTCTCTCTCTCTCTCTCTCTCTCTCTCTCTCTCTCTCTCTCTCTCTATGGCTTTAGTATGCAGCTGGCCTCGGCCACCGGCTGCTCCTCAGATGTCCACACTCTACACTCACCCCCTTAAACACACACACACACACACACACACACACACACACACACACACACACACACACACACACACACACACACACACACACACTGTACTGTACACACATACTATGCACAATTGCACACCAGACACGTATGCACACACATCCTTGCTTTACATGCACATACACATACGCACACATACAGTACGCACACATACGCACACACACACGCACACACACACACACACACACACACACACACACACACACACACACACACACACACACACACACACACACACACACACACACACACACACACACACACACTTCCACCGCCAGTCCTCCCCATTCCCTTTCCCTCTAGTGAGTGAGCGAGTGAGAGAGCACCCATCAATTTCAGTTGAGTGATGAAGCCGTGTGACACATATTTCCTCTATCTTGCATAACTCACCATAACAGCATGCTGTCCCTTTCCTCTCTGGTGTGTGTGTGTGTGTGTGTGTGTGTGTGTGTGTGTGTGTGTGTGTGTGTGTGTGTGTGTGTGTGTGTGTGTGTGTGTGTGTGTGTGTGTGTGTGTGTGTGTGTGTGTGTGTGTGTGTGTGATTCATTTCAGTCAGTAACTCACTCCTTTGAAGAACTCTTTTTCCAAAACAGTATTAAAAAAACATTTAAATGCAATTTTCATAAATCCGTTAAATTTGATTTCTGGGTAGCACCATGGCAATCAGAACCAACACCGCTATTTTTTTCCTAGCATTTTCAAACAAAACAGTGATTTTTATATGATTATATATTTTTTGTGTTCTGGAAAAGGGTTGTTCATTTGCTTTCCTACTTGATCGCCTCCAAACACGCCCAGGGCTGGTTTTGGCGTCATCTTAGAGTAGTCTTTCTCAACAGGGGCTCTACAGCCCCCCAGAGGACGTTAGAGAGCCTTGGGGGGCATTGAGAGATACAGCTGAGAGGGGCGGCCAGTTATTAGTTGCCAATTGGGGGGCATTAGTTTGTTTTTTTTTATACTAAGGGGGTGTTGGCAGGCGTATGATGATGTTAATGGGGTGTTGGGGGGCTTATGATGAGGCCAAGGGGGTGAGAAACACAAGTTGAAAAACACTGTTTCACAGGGAAGTGCAAACAACTTCAGAGCTTCAGAGCAAGCTCTGCACACTGTTACATGTATGCCTTATTATTACACGTGCTGTAATATACTGATATCGTAATAATGACACATGCCAAGATGAAAATAAGAATAAGGCTTTTTCTGTGACAACTTGTCGTCATGTTTCCTAGTGACTCATGATGCATTATGGTCTGGTTTCGATCTGCTAAATGAATGAACTCTTACTCTGACATTCTCATTGGTGCTTGTGTGTAACTTCAAAAGAGGACAGAAAGTCCCAGTAGTCTCACAGGAGTCGTTTGCTTCCTTGTTCATGGTAATTCATCAATCAATGATGACGTTTGTCTTCTTCACTTTCAGATAGAATGTGGCTCCACATAAAAATACGAATAAGACGTGGTGTTCTCATAGCTTTTATTAGGATTTAGTGTCATCTCACTGAAATGTGAGCGTTTGGCATGCTGACATTGATGATGGTGGTGGTGGTGGTGGTGGTGCAAGGAACACAGCCTAAACAGAGGAAAGTTGTGAAAAGAAGTTTATTAATTAAAAATAAATTGTATTTACTTGTGGGTTTGTATGAGAAATCCCGCTCTGTATCCAAAATGTGT
>NC_085863.1:40995653-40998153 GCF_034702125.1 Engraulis encrasicolus
CAGCCAAATGGTATTGTAGGTGGGCAGGCAAGCAGGCCTGGTTATGCAGCAAAGGGCCCTGCTCTGATCCTCCCTTCCCAACACTTTCCATATGTCTCCCCCAAATGCACTCCTTCATCCTTCACTCTGTGCCCTCTTCCTCTCCTCCTCCTCCCTCTTCTTCTCCTTCTCCTTAGCCGTGAGTTTGGGTTGCTACGTGTCAGAGTAAAACAGAATATGCCATGCATGGTAAGCACTGTGATGTTAAAATGAGTAGAAAATGGTAGTAGTAATAATAATAAGATGTATAATTAAATAAACTACTCTATCAACTTGGGGCTATTTTGTTTCGAGGACTACCTCCATTGCCACCACCATTTCCATCATTATGGAGCTAAAAATGAGAGTTTTGGGTCATGAGGTTGCGGTCAGATGTCAGATGAGAGCCCAGGTTGCGGCAGAGTAGTATGTACGACTCTATACATCTCTCTCTCTCTCTCTCTCTCTCTCTCTCTCTCTCTCTCTCTCTCTCTCTCTCTCTCTCTCTCTCTCTCTCTCTCTCTCTCTCTCTCTCTCTCTGTATATTTCGGAGTCTCTTGTCCACCCAGCTGAGCCTTATTGATGTCTTCCCTCCCTCCCTCCCTCCCACTTGTCTGAGGCTTTGCCGCCATTTGGCGGACGCTAAGCTCCTTCGTAAATATTTGACCGCTGCTCAAAAAAACCAGCACGACCCCAAAAAAGAAATCTCGCCCTCCTTCCCTTTCTCCTTTTGGGGATGAGGGGTTGAACAGGAATTTGAACTTTAAAGGGGTATGCCACTATTTTGGGGCTTAATACAGTTAAAATCGTTGGCTGGGGTTTATAAAGGTGGTAAAGTGTCTTATTTTTCATGTTAAGCGTTGTCTTGCTTTAAGACAAGTTAAAAGAGGGAGCATGTCGCTAAGCTAGTGAAAGTCAATGTATCCGTGTAGCGTGCAAGACAACGCTTAACATGAAAAATAAGACACTTTACCACCTTTATAAACCCCAGCCAACGATTTTAACTGTATTAAGCCCCAAAATAGTGGCATACCCCTTTAAACGATTAGAACTTCCTAACCCCACTCCACCTTCTCTCTCTCTCTCGCTCGCTTTCTTTTTTTTGGCAAGCCATACTGTACAGTACGTGAGTCATGTACTCTTGTACTTTTTAAGTTCGCCCTGCCATACATACCTTGGCTGCCATCCTGTAAACTGGCTACCATAAGAATGAATGAACGTGTCTGAGCGGTCTGAAGCATCCGTGCTGCTGACATGACTAACTACCGGCGTTGATCCCGGACCGGTGGGGGCTTGAGGTGGGGTAGGGGTGTGTGTGTGTGTATAGGTGGGGGTGGGTGAGGTGGGCGCATTAGGACGTCGGGAGGGACTGTGTGTACATGGCCCTTGTTACTAGGAAAGAGGGATCATTGAAACACTAACAATCGGCTGGGGCGCGAGAGCCGTGTACTGGTGTTGGAAGGGAAGCACTGTGTTTATCTTCTCCACAGCCTTTGAAATGGATATTGTAGGCCTGAGGGGAGTAGGAGAAGTGTGTGTGTGTGTGTGTATGTGTGTCAATGTGTGTCTCTGTGTGTGTGTGTGTGTGTGTGTGCAGCAGCACGCACAAGTATGTGTGCGCGCACAGCAGCACAAGTATGTGTGTGTACTTGCACACCCCAAGTGCAAGGCCTTTGATAGGCATTGTCTTGGTGTTTGGAGGTGGGTTTTTACTGGTACAGTGGAAAGAATGAGCGGCCGGCCACACAAAACGCACAGCTGAACGGTCACCATGGAGATGGGCTGCCTTTGCCTTTTGTCTCACCCCCCAACAGGGAGCGCTGACTTTTTCTTTTTCTTTTTCTTTTTTTTGTCTGTGGGAATCGGCACAAAGCTTTGCCTCAGTCTCTCCGCTCAGCCCCTTTTCACATCCACTTCCTGGGTCAGGGGTTGGCACGATTATACCGCGTTGTTAAGGTGGGGCTTAATCCTCCACCAACTTCCTCTCTCTCTTCCCTTGATCCTCTTTGGGAGGCAGCAGGAGGTGGTGTGGGGTGGGGGTGTTGGCTCAGAGGAGCACCGGAGGAATTTGTGTCATCTCCCATTGAACGAGTATCTGCTTCTGTCACTCAGGAAGAACCCACCCCGTCTCTTTCTTGCTTTCTCTCTTGCTGTCATAGATTCTGCTCTCTCTCTCTCTCTCTCTCTCTCTCTCTCTCTCTCTCTCCCTGTCTCCCCCTCTCTCCCCGTCTCCCCCCCTTCTCTCTCTCTCTCTCTCTCTGTACCTCAGAGCTCGCCCTATTTTGCGCTGCAGTCCTGTGCTCTGCTGTTGTTGGCTCACCCCAAGGGTAGGCCCTGTTCTACAGATATCTGTGTGTGTGTGTGTGTGTGTGTGTGTGTGTGTGTGTGTGTGTGTGTGTGTGTGTGTGTGTGTGTGTGTGTGTGTGTGTGTGTGTGTGTGTGTGTGTGTGTGTGGCCACTAGTGTTATTGTGTCTTCCCCAG
>NC_085863.1:41000653-41005653 GCF_034702125.1 Engraulis encrasicolus
CCCACCACTGTTGGAGGCTGTGATCCAATATAAGTTGGGCGATATTGGTGCTGCAGCTCGACCATGGAGGTCTAGTGTACTTTAGAACTGTTGCCAAGAAGCACCATTCCTGTTTTAATTATCTCAGTGGCCAATGATGCTCATTCCTGCAGTGCACATCGATGATTTTTCTTCATTCATTAATTCATTCAGTCATTCATTCAGTCATTCGTGTATTTTGGCATATTGGTATATTTTGATGATATTACAATATTGTTATATCTGGATGATGTTATAATGTTGTTATATTAGCCTCAGCCTAAAACCTCAAATACTGCTGCTCTTCTCATGTTCAATCCCATAGCAAGCTTTCAAACTGACATGCTACAAAAACTATCACTGACCCTGAAACATTTCCTGAAAGTAAGTCTTTTGGTATTTGTGGGATAACACGCAGTCCTGTTGCCTCAAGACTTGGAAGGTCTGTAGCATGTGGTCTGTTAAGAAAGTTAAGGCAGAGTCATTGGAAGGCAAGACTATTGTAATCTGTTGTGGCGGGGAACTTGCGAGCATGAATGTACCAGACGCGTGCCGGCTGAAAAAAGGATTCGCCATGGAAATGTCCATATTATGGCGCACGCCATTTATGAAGGATAATAAAAGAGAGGATAGGACTGATGCTGCCGAAAAAGCTCTGGTGCATCCTGCAGTGTCATTTAACCGATGTCATGGCAAAGGTGCCTCATTTCATCCTGCAGGAAATAACCACTCCTGTACTAATTTTCATCTTTTATTCATTACTCATATTATCCACCATTCCCTGGTCCGCATGTTCATTTTTCTGTCTCTTTTGCATTGCCTTCATACAGTTAATGAAAATTATTTGGCGCAAAACTGGTATTAAATTGAAAGCCTTACTTGAACCAACTCAATCCCACCCCCACTCTCTTTTTCTCTCTCTCTCACTCACGTCCGCCCACACAAACAAACAAAATCTCGAGCTGAGGGAACCGGAACCGGAGTTGATGCGATGAGGATTCCTCTCTACGCTTCACAGAGCCACAGGTGTCTTTCTGATTGAGCCGTCTGGGTTGAGCTGAGCTGAGCTGGGCTGAGCAGAGTGGGCTCGGTGGAGAAGCAGCTGGGTTGGATCCCTCGCGTCTGGTCTCGTCTGTGTGAGGGGCGCAGCTGTGAGGCAGCGAGAGCTGAGTGGGGCGGGCGGCGGTGGGCGGCGGGGGGGAATGTTGACATCTCTCCTGGAAACTGGGTCGGAACACAGGCTGGGTCTGCGGCCAAATATTTTGGCGTCGTTGAACAGGGATAGTGGGAGCTGGGGTTTTTGTTGGGATGCGGTGAAGTGGGGTGAGAGTTTGCTAGCTAGCTAGCCCGGATGGCTGAAGGGGAGGGAGGGTAGAAGAGGAGATGATGATTTGGGTTAATCAGATTCCTCCCCCTGGAGAACACTCACTCACTTGGCGGGCTCCCCATGCCTCGGAGGGACGACGCCTTTCAAAGCGCTTGATCTCCCCCTTCCCCTTTCCCCTCTTCTTCTCTCCCTCCTCCATTCCCCTCTCCTTCCCTCCCTCATCGCTTGGCTCTCCAGGCTCCATCCATTCATCTCCACTGCAGGTGTGCCTGTCGAAGTACCTTATCCTCCCGAAATGTACTTTCATTCTCTCTCTCTCTCTCTCTCTCTCTCTCTCTCTCTCTCTCTCTCTCTCTCACTTTCTCTTCCTCCTCACCCTCAAAAAATTGTCATCATGCGTATGCATGTTTGGAAAAAAAAGCAAAAAAACCTTTTTCTCCTTAAAAAAATGGCCTAGTGACTTGAGTGGATTTAAATTGAAGGGTAGGGAGTGATCAGAGGCGTAGACTGCCTTTTGGTTGCCTCCTCCTGCTCCACTGACATAACCGCTGGGCCCTGAGCCTCCCTCCCTCCTGGCACTAGGCAAACAAGAAAGCAGCCCTCCGCCACTGCTTGGCACAGGAAGAAAGGAGGACCCACAGGGCAAACAGGAAAAAATATTGACTTCTCACCACAGCACAGCCACTCTCTTTATTTTCCCCACTGCTTACTTGCTCTTCTGTTTGTTTTCGAGGCTGCAAGATTCTTGCCTTTGAGTATTTTTGGGGGCCGACGGTGATTGAGACGGAGAGGAATGCTTTTCATCGGCCGACACTGAGCAGGAAGAAGCAGGGAGACAGGGCTGAGGGAGTAGCTGGGAGACTGGGCAGAGAGAGAGAGTGGCTGTCACTCAGCCAGTCTTCACAGATACAGGCAGACAGTGGGTGACCGTTGTCAACTGAAGGGGGTTTGGGAGTTTGGGTCGGCACTGCGCAGCAAGAAGCAGGCGGGGGCGAGGGAGTAACTGTCACTTATCCAGACTGTACAGATATAGACAGACAGTGGGTGACTGTTGTCAACTACTGTAGAAGGATTTGGAGTTGGTTTCTGCAAGTAGGGGGTAGTAGGACGGAGGGGGCAAGTGCTTGTACGTGCGCTTGTGGTTAACGCTCCCTGTGACAAACGGAGACTTCAAGATTTTTGGTTCCCAGGACCTTCTTTTCTAGTCTTCCTCCACACCAACCCCCTGGAATAAAAGGCAAAAAAAAAAACTCAAAACGAAGATGGTTCTTTTTGGGTCAGTACAGTCTACCCACACAGTTTATTTTAGGCCCCAGCCATCTCGCCCCTCTCTTTTTCGGAGACAAAAATACAAATGAGAGATTATGGACAATGTTGCCTGTCTCCCGATCCTAAATGGGGTTGGCATGCACTCATGTTGGCACACAGGCGGAAAAAAGATAATGATTAGCTTCGGCAGAATTTCTAAACAAAAATGCCTTTGTTGGTCTCGAGGGCAATACATGTATAATCAGTAAATGGCAGTTTGAAGTCCCTCTGAGTTTAGCACATCGAGCTAAGATTGTCGTGAGTCACTCATTAAAATAGGCGGACTCTTGGGAAGCGACTCTTTGTGTTTGTTGGGAAACAGATGTCTACAATTACACATATATGCAGGCTTCATGTGAACCCGATAAGATCTTTGCAGTAGCCTTACATTTCGGACAGATGAGAGTCTGAAGGGGACGTGGACAATGTGCCATGGCTCCAAAGTGTTGTGGGTGTTGAGACTTTAAAGGTGCACTGTGTAATATGTTTAGTTGTTTATTTTCAGAATTCATACTGCCCATTCCCAAATGTTACCTTTTTCCATGAATACTTATCACCACCATCAAAAAGCATTCTTTATGACTAGGAAAATTGCACTCTTCGTACATGAAAAGGGGGATCTTCTCCATTGTCCGCCATTTTGAATTTCCAGAAATAGACATTTTTAGCTACAAAACTTGCTCACACTTGTAAATATGACTTAATTGTTTTGTAAATATACATGAAAAAAAATCTAATTTGCCAGTGGGCAGCACAATTTCAACGAGCAGCATAGTTCCAATACCGACTCTGGCCACCATCCTACACAGTGCATCTACAACACTGTCTACTCTCCACGCTTAAGTTAGGAAGCAACATTTTTTGTACTATTATACCTCATGTTTTTCCGGTACACAATATCTCCTGTCATCTTTGATGAACTATCCCCTCAATACTTCCCTCACTCCCATTTTAGTATGCACTTGAGCACATGATAAACTGAAGTAGGCTACGCACTGACCTTAAGTACATAGTGAGTTGAAGTTGTTTAGTCTGCAGTAATAACACTGCGACCGCTGAATTGTCCCATGTGCCCCATCAAGGCGCTTGGCTTGAGTGTGTGAAACCTCAGGGCATTGTCTTGAGACGGGGGGGAATAAAAACAGACGCATGGCATGGCTGTGTGAAGAGCTTTGGTGTGGTACTCAATACTTGCTCTGGAGCTGCTTAGGGAGATGTCAATGCTGTATACTGTAGCTGGGCTGAATGGTAGATGATTTGGGAAGGGTGCACACATCCAAAATCACATGTTACAGGTGCCAGACAAAAGTGTCAGACAGTTCAAAAAGGTTGGTCTGCACACTGCGAAATAAGTTCCAAAAAATAAACTGGTTACACTTTATTTTAATGGTTCACTATTACTGTGGATCTACCACATTAGGTACAGTGTAATAACCGGTGTAACAATATTACCATGTAATACCAGTGTAACACCAGGTACCAATTCTGTACTTACATCTAGGGTTAGGGTTAGGGTTGGTGGTATTACACTGGTATTACATTGTATTAAATATTGTTACACTGGTTATTACACTGTGCCTAATGTGGTAGATCCACTGTAATGGTGAACCATTAAATTAAAGTGTTACCAATAAACTTTATTAAATGAAAACCACAAGATCACCCTGGATCTTAGATCTCTGGATGGCAGACAAGTCTCCGGCTCTCTTGGCTCTGGCACTAAAACAGTGGTGTCAAACACAAGATGGCCAAATGGTTGATATGCCTGCTGTCATCCACCTTGAGATGAGTAGAGTAGAGTAGAGTAGAGTAGAGAAACTTTATTGATCCCCAGGGGGAAATTCAGGTGTCAAGTAGCTACATAAATAAACACAGACACAGACACACACAGACAGACACACAGACACAGACACACACACACACGCCAAGAGGTTTCCCGATCTGGGCCAGCTCTGGCATCTCAGGCAGTCCAATCCCCAATAATGATGTCCTTCTTAGTGTCCTTCTGTATACTGTTAAACAGTTGAATGGCCCATGGGACAAAGGACCTCCTTAGCCTGTCTGTCCTGCAAGTGAGAGCACGGAGTCTGTGGCTGAACAGACTCAGCTGGTTACTGAAGTGACTAGTAACACGGTTCTGTTATGAGGCAAACATTTACATTTTTAATATTTTAATTATTAAGGCCTAATGGGTCTAGAAAATTTAACAGAATTGTCAACGCTGTGGGTGCCGTGGCGCTGTGCTGCTAGGGCAAGGAGCCGGGTTCGATTCCAACCTGAGGTCATTGCCGATCTTTCCCATCTCTCTGTGCCCACTTGTTTCCTGTCCCCTCTCTCTCAAATTCAA
>NC_085863.1:41015653-41030653 GCF_034702125.1 Engraulis encrasicolus
CATCACCACACACACACACACACACACACACACACACACACACACACACACACACACACACACACACACACACACACACACACACACACACACTACTGCACACATAATATAGGCGTACACACACTCTCCCCTGGGGTGTCTCCACCAGCATGTGTTTTCTGGATCTGTTTTGCTTGCTGATGGAGCATGCTACATGCGTTGATCCCAGAGCTGAGGGGGGTGCATGTTCTATACGATCCCTCCGGAACCCCCATATGGAGAGGGAGAACACTCTTGGAGAGCATGCTCAATGGACACCAGAAACAGGAACAGGCCTCAAAAACACCCTCTCTCTCTTCTCTTTTATAACCCCTGCCAAGGAGGTAATGTTTCTCGCAGGGTTTGTTTTGTGTACGTTTATTTATTTATTTATGTTCCATCCATGTGTAGTATGTTCAATCTTTCCATTCTATGTCCTATTGCTCCTCTGTATCCTGGCAGTGACGTTCATCAACTATTTCTTCAAGTCACTGGATTGGCTGAAACAGGAATCACAGTAGGAACAGCTTTGACTCCAGTAACCAGCTAGTGGTTGAGTAATGATGATCGATAGGTGGTTGGAAGAAATCACTAATCAGCACTCTCCCCTTCGCCAGAGATTCTTTAAGTATAGAGATATGCCAACATAATTGGTTTCTATGGGCACCTAATGTGACCAGGTTCCGGTCTGCCTAAAGGGGGATTTCCCCCCCAATAATAGAACCCGGAAACAATGGGCCAATGGAACCTCTCTCTCTCTATTCTCTCTGCCTTCGCTCTTAACTGACTGACGTGTCCTGCATGCTGTACACTATGGTCCGTCCTCCTCACACACTCATTTCTGGGCATTGTCGTCATGGCTACTCCCGCTCACATATGGAATGGCTTAAACACGGCGATTAAATTTGGTTGTGCTGTGGTATGCCATGTCATCGCAGTGACTAATGAGTATGGCTTTGAAATTGTCTAGAATGACCCACTGGGCTCATTCAGCAGTGCTCTGGTGGTACTGCAGGGGCACATCTCCTGCCATCTCAGCCCTTCACAACAGCATGACCTCAGGCTAGTTTTCCAGCCACTGTTGCTGACAGTGCTTTTCTTGCTGAGCTTTATTACTTGCTTTCTATCGTTCTTGTATTACGCCCATGCTTTTTTCCTTCTGGTCTTGTCCTTCTCTCTTTGTCTGTCTGTCTGTCTGTCTGTCTGTCTGTCTGTCTGTCTGTCTGTCTGTCTGTCTGTTTGTTTGTCTTATCTCTCTTGGGTATCCTCAGTGGCAGTGCTCAGCCGTGTCAGCCCCATGTGGCTCTTGGTGGTTTAGGGGTCAGTCTGTGCTGTTGACCAAGCCCAACCAACATGGCAGCCAAAGCAGCAGCTCCAAACCCCAACCAATGCAGCCTTCCCTCCAGCCAGCCGACCCAACCCTCCACAGCTCTGTTCCCTGGCCACTCCCCGCCTTTGCTTTCTACCAGTCAGCCAGCGTCAGAAGCAACAACAGCAGAACCACCAGTTCATCCTCTTCACTCATTCTGCCATGCCTTACCTGTATCACCACGTCATAGCCAGGACAGAGAAGGCCGACCCAAATCTCAGCCCCAGGCCTCCCAGCCCCTGAGGCAGCCTGATCTCTGGCTGTGGCCATTGTGGAGGCTGGCTGGCTGGCTGGCTGGCTGGCTGCAGCAAACACTCTCTCTGGCAAAGCCATGGCGTCAGCGGTTGTGTGTCTCTCAAGTCAGTGTATATGGATGGGCACTACTGGCTGGCCACAACACTTGGCTCCTGGGGTGCTGGGAGGGCTACATGGAAGCAGTTTTGACATTGACGATTTTTATTTAGCATGCAGGCATTGTAGGAAAAAGAAAATATGATGGCTGCGACCTCAAGAGACAATTTATAATTTGGGCAGTGAGCATCCAAGATGAGAACTGCCACAGAGTCTTAGCAGCAGACTGGTTGAGTTTGAGAGCCAATGCTGATTCACTGCTAATGAGGAACATGAGCCATGCAGGGAGCTGCATCTGAGTATTTGTGGCTTATGGTAGAGTGTACATTTCTGTGTGTGTGCGTGCGTGCGTGCGTGCGTGCGTGCGTGTTTTCATGCATACTGTATGTGTATGTGCATGTGCACACACTGTATGTGTATGTGCACACTGGATGTGTATGTGTACATGTTGTGTACTTTGCATGTCATGTGTGTGTGTGAGAGAGACAGAGGGAGAGGGAGGGAGCAAGAACAAGTGATCACAGTGAGCAGAAGATCACAGGCGAGCGCATGGAACTGAACAGGTGCCAGAGATGCTGACCTCTACCACTCCACCGCCCCACTCCCCTACCTCCCCATACAAACTGCCCTCCTCCCCCACCTCCCTCCTCCCCAACCTCCCTCCTCCCCAACCTCCCCATACAAACTGCCCTCCTCCCCCACCTCCCTCCTCCCCAACCTCCCCACCCCACTACCCTCCTCCCCCACCTCCCCACTCCCCTACCTCCCCACCCCAGCAGCGTTTGCGTGACTGTGCCTTTCGGAGCACTTGTCACCGGTGGCAGTGGTCCAGTTGTCGTGGTTTCTCCCCTGGGCATGCAAGGCATCTGAAGGCCAAGGCCAGCCACCATGGGGCCATAAGTCTTCTGTTGTCATCATGTCTCACACACACACACACACACACACACACACACACACACACACACACACACACACACACACACACACACACACACACACACACACACACACACACACACACACACACACACACACTGTTGGACACACACACACACACACACGACCAGTTTCCCATGGGAAGTCTCCTTAGCCAGCCAGGTCTTCAGCTGGTTAGTGTGGTGCAGTGCAGTGCAGTGGCCAAACACCTCACTCCTCACCTGTCACCCTATGCCACGTCCTCTTCAGCTCCACACTCTAATTATGCAAGTTGTGTTTTTATTGCCATTAGTAAACAGTGAGTGCGTGCGTGCGTGCGTGCGTGCGTGCGTGCGTGCGTACATGAGCTCGTCTGTGTGCATGTCTATCTGTCTCCATGTATGTGTGCCTGTCTGTCTGTTTCTGTGTCCATGTACAGTATGTGTGTCTCTGCTGTGTGTTTGCATGTGTGTGATTGTGTGTGTTTTAGAGAGAGAGAGCTTTTGGTCAATGACTTTTTGCCTGACTGTGGTCTCCACCTTCATCAGAGGGGTGTGGGGGATGGAGGGAGAGATGGGGAGGGACGGGAAGGGACGGGGGATGACGGGAAGAGCTTTATCCCAGAAAAGTCCTTTGCAATGGGGGCGCCAGCGGTCCCAGGGGAGCGGGGCTTTGGGAGAGAATGGAGTGCGATCAGGCTTAATTGCCAGGTCCAAACACACAATAAGCCTCCACAGAGCTCTGCAAATCCGCGCACCATCCAATCCCTGGGCGCTGAATGGCACGCACACGCATGCGCGCGCGCACACGCATGCGCGCACGCACACGGATGTGCGCACGCACGCACGCGCACACACACACACACACACACACACACACACACACACACACACACACACACACACACACAGGCTCTCTCTCTCAGACATACAGTACACACAGGGAAATGTACTGTACCTTGTACAATCTTTCTCTCTAACGCTCTCGCACGCACACACACACACACACACACACACACACACACACACACACACACACACACACACACACACACACACACACACACACACACACACACACACACACACACGCCTCTTTTTTCACATTTTCTCATTCACATAGAAATCCCCAAGACGCATCACATCATGTTCTCCAAAGGCGTAATGGGTCTCTTTACTGAATCACAATGTATTGATCGTAAGCGAACCAAAGAAATAATCATCACTGCCAACAATGTGTAATACAACTGATTTTTTCTCCCTCTCCTTATGCCTCCACCCTTGGGCGCCGCCCCATGATTAGATCATAGAGAAGGGGGCCAGTAAAAAAGAGAGTCATGGTGTGACTGTCAGAGCCATGGTACACCAAGCATAATGGGAACTTTGCATTGCTCAACCCTATGTATTTTCTAAGAGAAGCGATTTCGCTCCTGCACAATGGTACGGGATGCAACGCGAGCAGTCCTTGTGGCGCCTCCTAGTTACTGCACTTTGAAGGCATTTTCCTCAGTTTTTTGGCTTGGCTATTCTGCCCTACAAAATCAAAGTAATGGTATTAGGTTGAATAGTGTAGTTACGGCAAATTTGACATAGCAGTATCTCAAAAACGGGAAACATTTGGACCATAAGACATTGCCATAAGATAAAGGGGGTGTAATGAAGACTATTTCAGTCTAAACTCAATTTTGGCAACATATGTGGTTACTGCACTTTGCCTTTGTAGAGCAGTATTGTTGCCGCGCATCCAAAAGTTTATGCAACTGAATCACATGTCGCAAACACACCACTGCATTTGTGTTTGAATTCGCACATGTGCATGTACCGTACTTGTGATACAATTGGTTGCATTTGCGGCTGACCCTCTGCCTCCACCCACACCCCACGTCGTGATTAGATCATGGAGAGATGGAGCCCATTAAAAAAGGAGCGTCATGGTGTGACGGTCAGAGCAAAGGGGCCACTTCCTGTTTTTTTTCTCTCCGCTATTGTGATTAGTTTCTTTCTTTCCTTTTTTTCTTTTTTTCTTTCTTTTTTTTTTTAAAGCAACCTCCCCATTCATTCAAGCAGTCAGGCTGAGGCTGTCATGGAGACATAAGAAGAAGCCTCACGGCCAAGTTCACCGGACGGTCATGTTGGACCCCTCTGGAGAGAAAAAATGGAGAGATAGAGTGGAGGAGTAGGAGGGAGAGAGAGAGAAAATGAGAAAGGGGAAGAGGAGGGGTTACAGGAAACATTGAATAGACATGGGAATGAGTACTGAATGTGAAAATAAGAGACGGCAAAAACAAGTGCTGGACAGACATGACAACTTGGAGAGAGGGAGAAAAGTAGGAAAAATGGAGAGAGACTGTATACTTGAAAGACAGAGAGAAAGAGAGAGAAGGGGGGCAGAATAGAGGGATTGAGGAGGAAAGAGAGACACAAAGAGGGAACTGAATAAAAGACGGAAAGAGAGGAGGGCCAGAAAAGAGGGATGGAGAGACACAAAGATGAAGAAAAGAGCCGAAAGGAGGTCTATAGAGACACATGGCAGTGCGGTGCAGGGTGGCGTATCAAAGCCTTTTGACTGGTGGCACCACGCTGTCTCCCAGGCCTCTCAGTAGTATCCTCAGAGGGCCAGCCTACCAGAGGGATTATCCTGCTCCATAGAGAGAGAGAGGGAGAGAGAGAAACTGTGAGAGTGAGTGAGGGAGAGACACAGAGAGATGGAAGGACAGAGAGAGAGAGAGAGAGAGAGAGAGAGCGAGAGAGAGGGAGAGAAGTAAAGAAAGAAAGAGAGAGAGAGAGAAGCTCCGCTATTCACAACTCACCTTCTCAAGGGCCACAACAATACGCCCCAAACGCTTCAGGTTCCTCTCTTCACTCAGGTTGTGTGTGTATTTGTGTGTGTGTGTGTGTGTGTGTGTGTGTATATGTACTCGCATATGTGTGTTGTGTGTGTGTTAGGTCACATTCCTTTCTTTGTGCTCTACACACCCCCTGCAAAAACAAGGTTCTCTGGTATGCGTTTCTCAGCTATGTGGTTTTCTAGAGCACTCATGTCTTTTAGACGGAGATGCAAAGAGAAAAATGGAAGGTGGGGGGTGTTTGGTGTGTGATGGGTGGGGGCTAAGGATTGTAAGAGAAATGAAAAAGCAAACATTTCCCATTAGGGTTCTTCCTCCCCCCCTATCCTCTTGTGCCGCAGCTTCTGTAATCTGCCTTTTGAGAGAGACAGGTGTGCTGCTGAGGTGGAGAGGCAGAGAGCTGGTAGTGATGGATGGGCTCATGGCTTTGTGTGGAGATGAAGATGAGGGGGTGAGGTGGGCTGGAGCTGGGGTGGAGGGGGCTAGAACAAGTAGAAAAGTAGACCTGGAGCAGTGGTGTAGTCTACGTAGAACGCGGGTATACGGAGTATACCCACTTCTAAATTTCTGGGATTTCAGTATACCCACTTAAAATTGATTGATCCATTGTTTTGAATAGCACAAATATATACAGTATACCCACTTCAAAAAATGCTCAAATACACAGTATACCCACCATAAAAAAGTAGACTACACCACTGACCTGGAGGATAGATAAGATGGGGTGCGGCTAGTGTGGAGGATTGTAGGGCGATAGGTTTAGTTTGTTTGGGACAGGGGTAACTGCCAGTGCTCTGTTTTTTTCCCTGGAGTGGAGGACGGTAGGGCGATGTTTGGTGTGTTTGGGACAGGGGTAGTTCTAACTGCCAGTGCTCATTTTTTTTTTGCTGCCAAATGCTGGAACTAGCTTCCTATTCAAATTAGAACTCCCCAACAGTATCCAAAATGAAATTAAAAACAGCTTTATTTTCATCTGCCTTTGCACATTAAATGACATTAAATGTTATGTATGATGATGTGTTAGTAATATTGATTGATCCTTTAAAGTCAGCACAGTACATTTTAAGTATGTTTCTTATACCTGGAGCAAATTCAATGACTGTTGAGTATGACCGTGCCACTGCTCTCTAAATATGCATTGATTGATTAACTGATTCATTGATTCATTGATTGGTACTTCAATGTTGACAGGTGAGGTGGTGGTGGGTTGAGGTTGGGGTTCACTTCCAGAGCTCTTTGGTCAATGCCAGACTCTTTCCCATCAGCCCCCAGGCTGAACAGCAGGGGTGACATGACTGGGAGCCACAGCTGTGTGCTGGAGAGCGGGGCTGGTTCTCTCTGTCAGACTTCCACAAAGTTAACTACGTAAAATACGATCACACTAACTCCCGCTGTCAGAGGGTTTATAGGAAGGTTAAAAGCTCTTGCTGGTCTGTAAGGCACACCAGTTGTTGCAACAAGACCAACTCCTCAAATTAACAAATGTTAGCTTTGTTCATGATGGACAAAAATTGCAAAAAAAGAGAAAATATTATGTGTATGGTGCATAATAAATCAGATTTCTCTATTCCCATGTAATTCAAATTTGAGGGTGTGTGGGAAGAGATGTCTCCTTTTAAAAGACAACATTTTGTACATGGGGAAGTCTGCCAAGGTCAGTTAAGTGACAGTGAAGGAGGTGAAGGGGAGGAGTGGGGGTGGATTAGCGCTGGAAGGGGATGGGGTGGGGGTGTTGAGTTGGTGGTGGTGATGTGGTTTAGAGAGGAGCGCGGAGATCAAAAGGCCTACTTGTGTGGCCAGGCAGGCAGGCAGTTTGAGGGAGGCGTTGCTGCCATGCCTTCTGACGGCCTGTTCTGTTCTGACGGCCGCTGGCCATGGGGCGAATGCCTCCTAACCTGCTGGGGGTCGGGGGTCACTGCTGAGCAGATGTCACTGGCGTTGTTAGCATTCCGCAGGGGGAGGAGCCTGCGGGGAACAGCAGCGGTCAGGTGGCCATGTCTCGGTGCATGTCTGTGTTGGGCAGTGCACACAGCAGATACAGCAGCAGGTCTGATGTGTGTGCATGAGTGCACGCGTGCGTGTGTGCCCATGCGCATGTGGCATGGCAGGCTTGAACATAATATGTTATATATTATACGCTACAACTGTGCAGAGTATGATGATTGATGATATCAATCATTCCACACACGCGCAATCAAATGCATTCAGTAGACTGCGCACACACACACACACACACACACACACACACACACACACACACACACACACACACACACACACACACACACACACACACACACACACACACACACGCACGCGCGCGCGCACACGGGTGTACACACTATGCTGATGTAATGGAAGTCAGCTTTAAAGGGACACTGTGTGAGATTTCTAGTAGTTTATTTCCAGAATTCATGCTGCCCATTCACTAATGTTACCTTTTCATGAATGCTTACCACCAGCATTAAATTCTAAGTATTCATTATGACTGGAAAAATTGCAATTTTCATACATGAAAAGGGGGATCTTCTCCATGGTCCGCCATTTTGAATTTCCAAAAATAGCCATTTTTAGCTGCAAAAATTACTGTGCTTGGACCATACTAGAAAATATTTGTTTATTACTTAGTTAACTTTCATGAAAAGATCAAATTTGGCAATAGGCAGCCCAGTTTCAATGAGCACCATAGTTGCAGTACCCTTTTTGACCATTTCCTGCACAGTGTCCCTTTAAAAGACTAGCAACTAGCACATTTAGAGAAACAAGCAAAAGTTTACAGCATTTTTTCCCCCTCTCAAAACATCAACATCATATTTTACAAACATCCTGTTTGACATGCTACTGTTTGGAACTCGTTAAAATGCTCCTTCATTTTCTTTTCTGGGATTAATTAACTATGTTGGCTCTTAATGTGAAATAAATCGATTCATTAATTTCCCATCACAACTATGTGCTTTAATTTGATCAGAGAGATAAGGAAGGAACTGGGAGAGTAAAGAGGTTGATGATAGGTGGTTACTGTTGCTGACTTATTTCCTGTGCGCTGGTGTGATCTCAGGTCCCTGTAATTAGACATCCTTAGACCCGGCAGCAGAAACAGAGCCAAGAACAGCAGGGGAGGACAGGGGGATGGCTAGGACGAGTCTAAAACTTTTTGGGCAACTTTTTGGGGAATGTTTGTGGCCAGCGACACAATAATATGTTTTAAACACTTTCATGAAGAGAACTTGAATCAGCAGCAGTAAACAATTTACCCATTCTGTCAGAAAAATAGGAGCCAATCATGTTGTTGCCTGTGTAACTGAGGTGGTCCTGTGAGGTTGAGGCAGTCATGGGTGAGCGGTTAGGGCGTCAGACTTGCATCCCAGAGGTTGCCGGTTCGACTCCCGACCCGCCAGGTTGGTGGGGGGAGTAATCAACCAGTGCTCTCCCCCATCCTCCTCCATGACTGAGGTACCCTGAGCATGGTACCGTCCCATCGCACTGCTCCCCATGGGGCGCCACTGAGGGCTGCCCCCTTGCACGGGTGAGGCATAAATGCAATTTCGTTGTGTGCAGTGTGCAGTGTTCACTTGTGTGCTGTGAAGTGCTGTGTCACAATGACAATGGGAGTTGGAGTTTCCCAATGGGCTTAGGTGCTAGTTCTTCACTCGGGGCTCGAACCCGCTACCTCCCTCCTACGCTCCAGTTCGGCCATGGGTATAGCTCAGCGCTACAGATACTTTATGAGGCTTCGGGAGGGAGGTTTACTAACGTAACGCTCTACGCCAAACGCTTAATTTGTTACAATTGTTCGGTCTTGCTCCTTATCAGTAGTAGTAGCAGTAGACAAGACAGACTGAGAGAGATACTGAGACTCTTCCAGGAGCAAAACCCTGCGGAATGCTGCCTGATTGGAAATTCTGAGTGCCTTGCTCTGAAACTCATCTCTCTCTCTCTCTCTCTCTCTCTCTCTCTCTCTCTCTCTCTCTCTCTCTCTCTCTCTCTCTCTCTCTCTCTCTCTCTCTCTCTCTCTCTCTCTCTCTCTCTCTCTCTCTCTTTCCATCTGTTTGCCTATCTCTCTCTCTCTCTGCTCCCCCCACCCATCTTGTGTATTCATTTTCACATTGGTCTCTATGTCTATTTTTCTGTCTCTCTCTCCCTCTACCTCTCCACCTCTTCACCTAACTCATTCATCTTTTACGACCTGTCAGGGAGCTTTTTAATTTACTGCACAGAAGCTGCAGCTCCCTGGCCCCGGCAGCCTTTTCATCGTCCCTCATTAATAATCTGGCCCCCGGCCAGCTCAACACCTCCTCCCTGCTGCTTCCCATGTATATTCTCTCCCTATCCGTCACACACCCTATACCTGTCTCTGTCTCTGTCTGTCTGTGTGTCTGTCTGTCTCACTCTCACTCTCGCAATCGTCCCGTCTCCCTCACTCTCTCACTCTCGCAATCTTCCTGTCTCCCTCACTCTCTCAATCCCCCCCCCCCTCCCTCTCTCGCTCTCCATTGGTTGTCACTCATTACCAATTTGGCTCCCAGCCAGCTCAACACCTCTGCCCTGTTTACCATATATATTTTACCTGTCCGTCATACAGTGGAGTGTAAAGCTGCCACTCTCTCCCTACTCCTTCCTGTCTCTAGATCACGCTCGTAACTCTTGCCCTCTCTATACGCCCATGTGTCGTCATGTTTTTTCTTTTTCACTCATCTTAAAGCAACACCAAGTGTGTTTTTTTTTTCTTTAAACGAGCCTTGAAATAATATTTCAAAAATGATGTCGGTGTTAAATCCATTCATCAATTTAATCATTTGTGACAGGGTGGTAGGCGCTAAATTAACTTCCCTTCCCTTCCCTTGCCCTCTATGGACGATCACCTCTGGGCTACAATGAAACAAGTTTGGAGGTGCAAGGCGTCTCTTTGAAGTTCTCTATGATCCATAAATCAGCTCTTCCAACCTGTGAGGTGGCCCAAGATGGAAAAAAACGTATTGATATTGCTTTAAGTCACCAAGTTTGCTTTTCTCTCCGCACTCCCTCACTCTCTCGCCTTCTCTTCAACCCCCCCAACCTTCACCTTAGGATATGTGTGACTCAACATGCGCGACTGTGTGCGCCAACTTGTGCACTATACATGTCGAATAACTATCAGCGCACTACGCACAATACCGGAGGTGTCATGTTGGGGGCAGATGGCCAGCGGGGCTCTCATTCATCATTTTCTAGCATTGTTTGACTACCGCGACCTCTACGTGGATGTTCGGATGATGGCCCCTGTAAATATTGCATCGTATGCAGTGAAATGACACTGTCTACGTACCCTGTGTGAGGTGTGCTACCATGTGCACATTTGACATAAAATATGCATGGCAACGTGTTTGGAAGGGCAGTGTATCATGTAGGCCCGATATGTCACAACTATAAAGTGGATAAGAGCAGAGCTTGTAAGTGTGCAGTTCATCTTTGCCTCATCTCTTAAATGCATTTGTGCACTAATTGTGTATGTGCATGTGTTATCCTGCAGCAAACATACTGTTACCACCCCATCCCCCCCCCCCCCCACACACACACACACACACACACACACATACACACACACACACACACACACACACACTGTAACTTCAGCTCATACTTCAGTCCCTCTGCTGTCATCTCAGTGCGGTGCTTGCTCTTGAAAGTGATATAAGGGGGGCCTCTGTCCGTGATTGGGGTCGTGAGATGCCACACACGAGGCACCCCTGCCACCACCCCACTCTATGGTACTGCACCCCTACTTAAACGCAGTGCACCTCCCATCCCCATCCCACCATACCTCACCCTCATCCCACTCCAACTGTACCACACCGCCAAGCCAACCTACTGCACCCCCGCTTTCAAGGCAGTGTTCACCCCTATCCAAACCCCTCTGTAGCACTTTGTTGACAGCAGTTCCACGTAACTTTTTTATTAGGCAAACAGCGAGACATCTGCACACACACAGCCCTCCAAAAATAGAAAGCAGTTGGATCACTGGCTGCAAGCGGGTGTGCATCCGACCGTCCATGCGTGTGTGTGTTTGAAAACATTTGTCTTTGACGATATGCATGTGGGTTTGTGAATAGGTTTATGGCATTTCTGTGTTTACCTGCGGCTGAAATAGTTGCTGTCATTTGCATATTTGTCTGCAGGTGGTTTGTGTCTGCCCGTCAGCATTACGGCATTGGGAGCCGTGTTGAAGGCCGTATTAAGATGGCCTGAGGCCCCTAGGCTACAGGTTGCTGTGTAGTTACGGTAACACGATAGTTGAATCTTTCAAAATTTCAATGAATCAAATTTTTCAATACAATATTTCAATATCTTGTAATTCTGCAATTTTTCATTTTTGGTCAATCAGGGGCCCCCTGACAGGTGGAGGCCCCTAGGCTGCAGCCATATCTAGCCTGTGCGTTGCCCTGGCCATATTTGTCTGCTACTTACGCTTGTGATATATCTGGGAATTGTATGTACGTGCGAACATGTGGGTGTGTCTGTGAAATCATCACACATTTATACACAGTGCTGTGTGTCTGTCTGTATTTACAGGGACATGCCTGTATTGATGCAGATTTGACCCTTATATGTCTGAAACAACACATTTATATGTACAATACTATACAAACTGTATGTGTGAATGCAGAAGTGTGTGTTTTTGTGTATGTGTTAGTGCATGTGTGTGTGTTTCTGTACAGTGTGTTTCTGTACTGTGCGTTTCTGTACTGTGCGTGTGTGTGTGCGTGTGTGTGTGCATGTGTGTGTGTGTGTGTGAATATGTGTCTGCGTGTGTATGAGGCACCATCTGTCTCTCTTATTGGAAGGGGGCTCCCTCTGGCATCTTAGAATGCAAAGTGTTTGCATCTTGAGGCATCTGTCCACGCTAGCGTGCTCATCTAGTCTCTCTCTCTCTCTCTCTCTCTCTCTCTCTCTCTCTCTCTCTCTCTCTCTCTCTCTCTCTCTCTCTCTCTCTCTCTCTCTCTCTCTGCCCTTGCCACTTGAAAAGGCACCGGCGATGGCTATCCAAGGGGCCTTCGTCAGCCTGTTGTCAGCAAGAGGGGACCCCAGTGCCAGCTGAAGGGGCTTGGACACTCTCAACCACACGCACACACACACGCACGCACACCACACACCTCTCTCTCTCTGTCTCTCTGTCTCTCTGTCTCTCTGTCTCTCTGTCTCTCTGTCTCTGTCTGTCTCTCTCTCTCTCTCTCTCTCTCTCTCTCTCTCTCTCTCTCTCTCTCTATGTGCTATATATAGACTAGTACACTACTCCCCAGGGTCTTTGCCACTCACACGCCGTCGTTTAATAACTGTTAAATTGCACCCATTAAAATACCATCTTTCCACCCCTTGTCCAGGGCCTGGGGTGGAGCACACACACACACACACACACACACACACACACACACACACACACACACACACACACACACACACCCCTACCCCTCCATCTCCACATCGTGGGATGGATGTGTTTCTATTTGTTTGTTTTCTTTTCCTGGTTGGGTGTTCTCTGAGTGGAGAGTGGATGAGCAAGCTAAGATTTCTTTTTCCCACATAGACCTCAGTCGCAGACGCACACAAACACACATTATGCACACGTGCACAAACCTATGCACAGTTAGACTTAGCAAGCTAGGGTGTGGCCGAGAGTAGGGAGAGGCTGGGTTGAGAAGGGCAGGGTTAGATGGAGGGGAAAATTCTTCTACACACACACACACACACACACACACACACACACACACACACACACACACACACACACACACACACACACACACACACACACAGAAACACACACACAGAAACACACACACACACACACACACACACACACAGAAACACACAGAAACACACACACACAGAAACACACAAACGGAGAAACACACACTCTTATGGTGGCACGCCAGTCGGCACTCTTGTTTTGTCGTGAAGTCACAGAGCAGCATATGAGCCCTGAGACAGACAGTAGGCCTCCAGCAAACCGCGCTTTGGTCACACGCAAGCACACGAGAGCACAACTCAGTCAGTTAGTTAGCATGTGCTCACACCGAGCCAATAGCCAGCCTGTCTACCCTACCCTGTGACGCTCGCTGTGGTAAAATGGGACTGCGTGTGTGCTGTTGTGTACTCCCATTAAGGCAACAGCCACTCTGTCTGCACTATGATGCTGTGGTAAAAATAAGACAGTCTGCAGGCTAGACCCACATTTACCTTAAATATGCAAATAATAACCACATCCCCAAAATAGATGCTTTTGGTCCCTTTTAGTAGCACGGGGGAGAAGGAATACATTTTGGAGATATTGTCAATGTGGGTCTCAAATAATGGCCCGAATACAGTTGCGGGGGTGCCGCGGGGTGTTTTGTCATGGGCCTGGCTAAGACTAGGGTAGAGAAGAGTAGAGTAACTTTTGTTTATTCCAAAGTAAATTAAGGTGCCCAACAACATGCATAAATACAGAACTACTTAAAAAATAATATAAATTACTGTCATATACTATATATGATATAATCAACATCTCTGGCTATTGCACATTCATGTCGCAAAAAATCACCACTGTTGCTGTCTTTGACAGAACCGAAACTGTCACCGAAAGTTCACCGTGCGGTGAAGAGTTCATTAGCTTTAGCTAATCGCTGACACCACCCAACTCAAGTGCCTCACATAGACGTTGACCCTCGGGCCATATTTGCCATCCTCATTGCCAATGTTATTGTTTACATGGCTGAATCAAAACAACATGGGCGGTAAGGATGAAAGTTTTAACATGTGCAACTTATCTTTGTATGATAATAGGTCGTGTGTGTGTGTGTGTGTGTGTGTGTGTGTGTGTGTGTGTGTGTGTGTGTGTGTGTGTGTGTGTGTGTGTGTGTGTGTGTGTGTGTGTGTGTGTGTGTGTGTGTGTGTGTGTGTGTGTGTGTAAATAAAGTACACGCACACACACACACGCACACGCACACACGCACACGCACACGCGCACACATACACACGCACACGCACATACAGTAGCAAGATGTACAGCAGCACGTCCCTGGCTGTGTAAACGAGGTGAAGTGATGAAGATGGCATGGTAGGCAGACTAACGAGGGGAGAGGCTGATTGATCCTGATCTGTTTTAATGGGAGGCCCCTAAAGGCAACTGGAAGAGGCCACCGGTGCATCAAAGCAGCTCCCCGCCCGGTGTGCTATGACTGAATGTGTGGATGTGTGCAGGTGCTTTTGAACTACCAAATAAGGGGAAGTGGTTGTGAGATTTGTCACCGATAGAAATGGGCAAGCAAAAATGTCAATCCATTGTGAAGAAAAGATTAACTTTGGGCTGTGATTTAGTCCTAGAATGCCAATGGGCTCAGTAACTGCCAAGCGCCCCAATACACTAGCACTGAGCAGGACTGGGAATGGAGGGAGACACAGAGATTAGTGGAAGTAGGGGAGATGGATGAGTGGAAGGAGGGATGAAGGGGAGTGAGTATGAGTGGAAGTGAAAGATGGATGGAGA
>NC_085863.1:41035653-41038153 GCF_034702125.1 Engraulis encrasicolus
TGAGCGAGTCTGTGTCTTTGGTGTGCCGTCGCGACATGTGTACTGTATGGTGTATGTGCCGTTGCGACGTGCACTGTATGTTGTGGTGATTTTCCATATGCCTCTGAGTGTATGTTTTGCTTCTCCATTTCCCCAGTGTTTGGTCGTTTTGTCACTGTGATGAGGGTCTTTGCATGTGTCCTCTGACAAGGAATTAGTGTGTGTGTGTGTGTGTGTGTGTGTGTGTGTGTGTGTCTGTGTGTGTCTGTGTGTGTGTGTGTGTGTGTGTGTGTGTGTGTGTGTGTGTGTGTGTGTGTGTGTGTGTGTGTGTGTGTGTGTGTGTGTGTGGGGATAACTGGTCCTGTCTCATTTGATCCCTCATTTTTGTCTCTCTGGTGAATCATCTCAAGTTGGGTCTCCACCCAGATTTTCCTTCACTCTGTGTGCATGCGTGCGTGTGTGCATGCATGCGTGTGAGATTGCATTGCAAGAGTGTGCTTGACTGCTTCAGAGTAAATTGCTGTGTGTATATGTACAGCACTTATGAATGTATGTAATATATATAGATATATGACTGTACTCATGGGGGCCGCTAGGGGGGTAAAGTGGTACAGATTCTAAGGGCCCAAGCACTGATAGGGGCCCTTGAGGGGGCCCAAGCACTGAGAGGGGCCCTTAAGGGGGCCCAAAAATCGAATCTTTCATGGGGCCCAACATTTCTGGCCGTGCCCCTGACTGCACTGTATGTTAGAACGTGAAGAGGACGATAATGGATGTGTAAAATATCTAATGCGTGTGCGCGTGCGTGCGCGCGCGCGTGCGTGCGTGCGTGCGTGCGTGCGTGCGTGCGTGCGTGCGTGCGTGCGTGCGTGCGTGTGTGTGTGATGTCCCCATGGCACTGTTGGATGGCGTGCAACACACAGGCAAGAGGCTCCGTCTCAGTGGAAGTGACCGAGTCAGTTCAGAATTCCAGGCGGCTTATGGCAGCTTAGTGATTGAAATGGAGGTAATGGGTTGCAGCAGCAGTGACAGACAGCAACACCCAGGCAGTCCAGACACTGTGTGTGTGTGTGTGTGTGTGTGTGTGTGTGTGTGTGTGTGTGTGTGTGTGCGTGCGTGCGTGCGTGTGTGTGTGTGTGTGTGTGTGTGTGTGTGTGTGTGTGTGTGTGTGTGTGTGTGCGCGAGCGGTGAGGATGGACTGGTGGGGGTTAAGGGGCCGTATGTGTGATGATGGGAGGGTTAAGGATTTGGGGTGCACAGTGTGTGTGTGTGTTCTAACTAACTGTTACCCAGAACCGATATGTAGGAAGATGTCCAGAGAGCGTTTCATGTGATCTGGCAGGGACCAAACAGTGTGTGTCAGTTGTGTGCGTGTGTGTGACAGTTACGTGTGTGCGTGCATCTATGTGTGTGTGTCTGTGTGTATGCATGTGTGGGAGTTTAGCATGACAAAACTGTATGAGTGTACAGTATGGTGGCCAGAAAACGTGTGTGTGTGTGTGTGTGTGTGTGTGTGTGTGCGTGTGTGTGTGTGTGTGTGTGTGTGTGTGTGTGTGTGTGTGTGTGTGTGTGTGTGTGTGTGTGTGTGTGTGTGTGTGTGTGTGTGTGTGTGTGTGTGTGTGTGTGTGGGGCCAGAGAAAGTGGGGTTGTGTGTATATGTGTGTGTGCCTGTGTGACTGTGTATGCCTGCCTGCGCCCGTGCGTGCATGTGGAATATGCATACGTGGTGGTGTGAGTGAGAGTTTAGGGTGGCGTATGGTTGGGCGGGGGTGCGGGCATGGTGGCTGGCGCTGTAAGGCCTTGGCATGCCCCAAAAATAGAAGCTTTAAGATGAGTTGGATTAGAGAGTTATTAAGCCTTGATAGGATTTCAGGCGGAGTGGGGCCAGAACTTTAACAGGTCCGATTGAGTAACAGGATGTTTGATCAAAACAGGAACTTTATCTCTTTTCTGGAAATAGCCGGAAGAAATCTGTAATTGACTTCCCAAGCCCAGCCCTTGGTAACTGGAGAGGACGGAGAGAGAGAGAAAGAGAGGGAGAGAGAGAAAGAAAGAGGGGAATTGCATAAGGGTCAGGTCTGGTATGCAATAAGGAACTGTACAGTCCTGGAGGTGTAGAACAACATACTGGACTGTTTGCAAGAGTTTTATGGGCTGCACTTTATCCCTGTTAGACCTAATGTATAGTTTAGGTTCTTTAATATCGTAGCCGCTTAACAAACACCGTTCCACCACTGGAACATTGTAATAGTCACTGACAAAGTGTTACTATCACAATACTATAATACACCACTATGCTAGTGCACAGGGTCTTTAGTAATGCGTTGCGACCTGGTCATTGCCATTCAGCTCATTTATAACGGACCTAGTCTTACGGGGTTAATATTTACTTTGCCACGTGTGTCTTTTATTGAGTTGCATCTTTTGTTGGTCATTTTTTCTTGCGGAGTGTCACAGAAAATATGAAAGACCATGTACCTACTTTTGCTGTCACACAGTTACACATGGTCTTTTCAGAGTT
>NC_085863.1:41045653-41080653 GCF_034702125.1 Engraulis encrasicolus
ATGCATGTGCATTAGCTGTGGTTGTGCCACCTGACACCTGAGCCTAAAAAACATGTGATTGACCCTATTATTGTTATTCAGTGAAGGCAAATCCAGCAAAAACAATCCAGCTGTAGGTGGAGTCACTATTACTTACGTAATAGTATTTATTAACACTAGCCACCGATGGACTAAGTGTCTAAACGGTCCCTGCTTCTGAATTGTTCAGTCACCTACAGTACTGTGCATGTAATTTCACCGTTCTCCGCCTGACTCTCTCCCTAACAGCTGCAGGATCTGGACTCTCTGCCGCGGCCCGTGGTTCTGGTGCGTGCCAGCAACGCAGAGGAGCTGATGGGCCTGGTCAACAAGAACGAGGAGGCCCGCGTCCACATCGACATCATGATGGAGGTGCCCAAATGGGTGAGCAGACGGACCGTTTAAATACCAGCCAACTGTGCTTGGTGCACTGCATAGTTCAAGTTCAAGAGATTTCTTGTCATGGACAAAAACAACGGCAACGAAATTGTGTGTGAAGCACCACACTAAGTAGTAGTGCTGTAGATTCCCATTTAAAGTGCAACAAAGATGAAAGTGTTAGTGTGGGTACAAAGTACTAGGGATGGGAACCCCATGGTGGTCAATATATGCTAGCAACTAGGGAAGAGGCTCTACTGGGGAGGGTGCATACTGTAGTATACTAGTGACCTACTTGCATACTAGTGACTAAGGACAGAGTCGTGCCAATATGAGCAACCCATTGAGCTGAGCCATGAAGCCATTACGCCACAATAGTATTGTCCTTGGAGATGGATGTTTACAGCCTGTTAGTGGTTCATCTCAACAAAGCAACCCATCTCAAAAGCACACTGTCTGTACATGTTCATACACAGGAACATATGGAACACTGTGTTCTGCCTTCTGTGGGGGTCTTATAAACATGCAATGTACATACTTCTCAAGCCCCCATAGTTCCTTGTCATTTCCGTACATGCATGTGTTTGGGTTTATATGCGAGTGTGTGCATGCGTATGTGTGCTGCATTTGTGTGTGCTGTATGTCCAAATGAACATTGTTTTAGAGGAAGGAATGGAATGTTTTGGAGTTATCAAAACTCATCATGGGTTGCCTGGAGGATATGAAGACCTGCATTCCTTTGTCCATACTGTTCTCATATCATTCTCTCTCTCTCTCTCCCTCCCCTCAGCCCCACTATGACGTTGTCATCCTGTTGACAGTGGTTCTGGCTGTACTGGCCATCGTCATGATCTTTGCCTTCCGCTACCGCTGCAAGTCCAACAGAACCTGGGTAAGAGGAAGAGGAAGAGGGCTGATGGGGCAAACTGGTTGAGTTGGTTTTTACCACTCCTGGAAAATGTCTGGGACAGCCATGGTTAGAGTGCTGGCCTTTAGATCAGATGGTTGCAGGTTCAAATCCCCCTTACCAGCACTTCCCCTGAAGCACCCTAACCTCACATTACTCCATGGACTGTAACCAATACCCTGTACCTAAATAACTGTACGTTGTTTTGGATAAATGCGTGAGCTAAGTGTAATGTCATGTCTTAGGATTGCATTTTCGATTCCCTTACCAATACAAAAAAATAAGTGGATGGGAAAGTAGATAATAACAGGCCTACACCTGTCCTTCACTTTTTTTCTATGTCTGACGTATGCAAGTTGAGCATGGTGCCTGTCTATCCCCACTTTTGGAGGAGAATTTTATCATAATATTTTATTTCGACATTCATTTTCTGTCTCTACCACTATTTTTCCATAACAGCCCTACATTTGGATTTATTTATTTCTGTGTGTCTCTATCAGGATTCGGTGCATCAGCAGACGGTTCGTGCCATCAGCAGACTGGAGACGCGCACATACAGCTCCCAGGGCTGCTCTGGGTCACAGCGCCACCATGGATCTCGGGGGTCAGGCAGCAGCTCCAACTCCAGCCCTGTCTGCGCCATCTGCCTGGAGGAGTTTCTGGATGGACAGGTTAGCAGAGAGAGAGAGAGAGAGAGAGAGAGAGAGAGAGAGAGAGAGAGAGAGAGAGAGAGAGCGAGAGAGCGAGAGAGCGAGAGAGCGAGCGAGAGACTTGCATCAGCCATTTGCCTGAGGTTGGTTTCTCGATGGACAGGTTCATTTTCACGAAGAGCCGAGAAGACATAATGATTGTTTAATTATTAGTATTTCTTGTTTTGGTGTTGATTATGCATTGACAGTATTACACAGTATTATATTGGCAGTGTTACACTGTCTGCAGTTTCATGTCAACAAAGTTCTATGAGAATTTGAAAGAGAAGGCAGGCAACGGGTGTGCTAAAAATGACAGCGTGTCTCCATTTTTGTATAGCTGTTTGTTTTCTTTAGTTTTATTATTGTCTGATTCTCTTTTGTACTTGCCTCAGAAATGTTCATACTGTATCATCTAAAACAAATCATGTAGGAGATTGCATGTATACAGCGTTTCTGTTTCAGTTTCTTTGTTCCTCCATCACATGCATAAACTTTAAGATTAGCCTCAATTTTCATTCCATAATATAATTTGAAATCTGAAACGAATAATTAAATCCGTTTAGCTGATTTTTCATTTGGGAAATGACACGTGAAATTTACTTTAAATTGTGCCTTTCACAAGAAATCTCACATCGGATAAAAAATGGCCAGTCTGGGACTTTTATGATGATGTTTCTTTTTTGGGGTTTTGTTTGTTTCTGTTTGGTTTCTTTGTGTGACAGTTGCAACTGAAAAATGATTCAACGTATTTGTTCATTATGTTGCAGAAGAATTTGACCACTGTCTGAAGCTTACTTACTGTAGAGCATGGACCTCTCAACAGTTACATGCACATGTGTATGTGTGTGTCATTGTGTGCCATTGGGGTGAATGTGTATGTGTGTAAAACATGCTTTGGCTGTGCTTCATATGTGTTTGTGTGTGTGTGTGTGTATGTATGTGTGTGCTGCAGGATTTGCGGATCATCTCGTGTGCGCATGAGTTCCATAAGGAGTGTGTAGACCCCTGGCTGCTGCAGCATCGCACCTGTCCCCTGTGCATGCACAACATCATGGGTAACCTGCCGCCTCCCTCCCCTTGGCCACGTCATTAATCATTCATGAACCATTGAACGGTTGACTTTCGTTTGGTCTCTTTCTCTCTCTGGTGGTCACACCAGAGATCGCAAGAGCCAACCATCCCTAACTAATTGTGTTGTTTTTTTTGTGAAGTGGAATCCATACTACTCATTCATGCATCTTTTTGACTTCATTTGTAAAATCTAGGATGCAATGTTATGCACATCCTTATTTGTGTTATGTGAAGTATATGCACAGCAAACCCATCTTTTAAACACTGTCCATGAAGTGTACCCACATACCCATATTTTTACTGCTTTAACAGTGTAATGGGAGTGTGCTGATAGTTTGTTGTACTCTACAACTTTTTTATTCTTCACTAGTGCCTGTTTCAGACGTGGGCTCTTGATGATTTTGTTCATAATTATTTTTTGCTGTGTTGTAGACTAATTTTGATGTTTGTTTTTTTTGCTCCATTTTTATGCAGGCGCAGAGTTAGCCGCCACACGACTGCCCCACAGGACCCGCATGCAGCACTCGGTGCCCCCGGAGCACAGCCAGGCCTTCCTCCACCACCCCCACCCTCACCCGCACCCCCACCCTTACTCAGCCCCCCACAGCTACCAGCCGCACGCCGTCCCCTTCTCCCTGCGGCCCTCCTACCACCGCAGCGACGCCCCATCCGGCCCCTACCCGCCTCTGGGCCACTACAGGGGAGGCTCCCCGCCCCTCCACCCACGGACGCTGCGGTGCCTGCAGCAAGGCCGCTCCCTGGGGACTGGCTGCACCTACCAGCTGGCTTCTGAGGTGGGGCAGCACCACCAAGGTGGCGGCGGGGGGCGTGGGCACAGGACTAGTAGCGGCCCCATGTGCCGCAGTGCCGGCCATCTGGCCGCCGCGTCCTTGTACGGCCCGGCGGCACGCCGCCCCTGCCCCGGGTACCGCTGCACGTCACGGACACAACACCCGCTGGGGGGCGCTACGGCCGGTGGAAGTGGTGGTGTAACGGGGCTCTCCTCATTACAGCACCAACAGCAGTCGCGCTCCTCTGGCGCGGTCGCGGGCCACCACCACCACCACCACCACCACAGCAGCCGGCAGCAGCCGGACGACGGCGGGGGCAGCTGCTCTGGCGGCAGCTACCGCACGGAGCGCAGCGGCTACCTGGCCGACGGGCCCGCCAGCGACTCTAGCTCGGGCCCGTGCCACGGCTCGTCCAGCGACTCGGTGCTCAACTGCACGGACGTCAGCCTGCAGGGCGTCTACGGCAGCTGGTCCACCTTCCGCAGCTCGCTCAGCTCCGACTACGACCCGTTCGTGTACCGGCCCGGGCGTGGGCCGCGCAGGGACAGCCTGGAGGGCACTGGCCGCCCTCGATCCCTGGACTCGGTCATGAACCGCGGGTCATCGTCGACTGGAGGTGTGAGTGGGGGTTTGGGGTTGGGCATAGGCATGGGCGGATGTGGGGATGACATGTTAACGTTGCCCTTGCAACTCCCGTTACCACTACCGCCCCCACCGCCCACGGTGTTTAGCCACGTGCACTACCACAGACACAGGCACCATTACTACGATGGTGGTGAGCATGGGCAGGGGCTGGGCTGTGGGGGTGGCGGCTCTGACGAGGAGTTTGTAGGACTCGCATCAGCAGTAGCCAGTGGGCCTGTACCTCCCACGGACAAAGATTCGCCCTTACAATGCCCCGTGCTCACGGCCACACACCACCCATCCTGCCACTGCTCCAAGCGGGGCTCCTCAGACAGGTCAAGTCACGGAGGCGGGTCGGAGGGACAGGAACTTAGGGACCTGCAGGTGGGGGTGGACGGGCCCTCACCCCCCTCGGGACTGGTGTCGGCCCCGGTGACAACACTACCCTCCTCCTCCTCCTCCTCCTCCTCCCCTTCACCCCCTGCTCCCCCTCCCCCTGCACCACCTCCTCCTGTTCCTCCTCCATGCTGTCACCAGGGTCCCCTGCGGCAGCCTCAACAGCATCAGCAGCAGCACTGGCGTGCGGTGGGTGGCTGTGGACTGGACGCTCCCTCGCCAGCCTCCCTCCCCACCGTGCGCTTCCACCAGGGCCTGGACCTGCAGGACGACTGCAGCATTCACATCCACTACGGACAGGGGGGGGGCTCTGGCTACTGCTGCCCCCCTCCTCCCCCTCCACCTCCACCACCACCTCCGCTTCCGGCACCCACGGACATGGGCGGCCCTGCCACCGTGCCCCTGCTGCCTGTGCCCCTCATCCTGGACTCTGGGGGCATGGGGCACCACCGCGAGTGGCCGTGCTGTGGTGGGGCGCACGTGGTGTGGCAGAAGAGGGTGCCCCAGCAGGCCCACTCTGAGCCCCAGCTCATGGAGCCCATGGGTGGGCTCTCGATGGCTGGCATGGGGGCCTCCTCAGGCGACGGACATCGCTGCAGGGGGCACCATCGCCATCATTCCCGTGGGCCTGCTGCAGCTGGGCTGCCCTCGGACATCTGCCTCTACTGCCAACCACTACATCAGGGTAAGTCCAATGCTACTTCTACTACTCTTACTACTACTTCTTCTACTACTTCTTCTACTACTACTACTACTACTACTACTACTACTACTACTACTACTGCTATTACTACTACTACTCAGGGCTGCTGACAGCTTTGGCCGGGCCCAGGACAAAATCGTAGGAAAGGCCCCTTCCATCAATACATACAATGTTATTTATGTTAATTCATGCCAATTCTGGGCCCCACCTTTGCCTGGGCCCGGGACAACAGATCCCGTTGTCCCCCCCTGTCAGCTCCCCTGCTATTACTACTACTACTACTACTACTACTACTACTACTGCTACTACTACTGCTACTACTACTACTGCTGCTGCTACGGTTACTATTACTGCTACTGTTACTATAATAATAATAATAATAATAATTGTATTTGTATAGCACTGTGTCATACAAGGCATGTAACTCAAAGTGCTTAACAAATGGGGGAAAAAACATAATTGTTAGAGATGGATTTAAAAGGAGAGGTATAGAGGAGAGGCAGAAATAGCAGGAGGGCAGAGGAAGAAGAGATAGATAGAGATTGTAGAGTCATAGGGTCAACGTAGGTTAGGACCAGGATTCTTAGATGCGTAAGGTCTATAGTGGCTGGGCCTAGCACAAGTCATAGATAGTCACACAGAGATTGGGCGCTCAGGTGTGGCCCCTGGTGGCATCAGGGGTGAGGAAAAACTCCCTTTCGCTTGAATCATAGTTTGTAGGGGGAAAAAAGCTCAGTGAGGTCTGAGAAAAAAAAACCCTATAGTCAGGAAGAAACCTCAGGCAGAGACCAGCGGCCACCTAGGGGAGCCCCCTGCCAGGGCTGGTTGTGAGCAGTAGGGACGCTGCTGCAGCTGGGACACTATGACGCTTTAGCAGCTAGGAGTTGGCAAGGATGAAGAGGTGGGTCTTCAGCTGCTTCTTGAAGGAGTCGACGGAGCTGGCTGATCGGATCTCGATGGGGAGGGCGTTCCATCTCTTGGGCGCATAGCAAACGAACGCGGCGTCGCCGATCTTCTTTTGCGGGGGGTGGGGGTCCTTAGCAGCTTAGCATCAGTGGACCTGAGAGCTCAAGCAGGGGCATAAAAAGAGAGCATGTAAGAGATATAACTAGGGGCAAGTCCATTTAATGCTTTAAATACAGTCAGCAGAATCTTAAAGTCGATTCTGTATGAGACCAGTAACCAGTGCAGGTCTGCCAAGACAGGAGTGATGTGCTCTCTCATTCTGGTTCTTGTTAGGGTTCTTGCCGCAGAATTTTGAATGAGTTGCAATTTGTCAATTAATTTTTTTGGGAGACCAGAGAAGAGAGCATTACTGTAGTCTAGCCTACTACTACTGCTACTGTTACTACTGCTACTACTACTGCTACTGTTACTACTGCTGCTACTACTACTACTACTACTACTACTACTACTACTACTACTACTACTGCTACTACGATTACTATTACTGCTACTGCTACTGGTACTACTACTGCTACTGTTACTACTGCTACTACTACTGCTACTGTTACTACTGCTACTGTTACTACTACTGCTACTACTACTACTACTACTACTACTACTACTACTACTACTACTACTACTACTACTACTGCTGCTGCTGCTGCTGCTGCTACTACTACTACTACTACTATTACTACTAGTACTACTACTCCTTGGTGTATGGCATGGTAAAGCTAAAGCTAAAACTTTCACTCTTTTCAATGCACCTCAGCTCAGTGTCCACCCTGCCTTGAAATTAAAATGGCTGCCTTTTCTCCCTGTGTCCCCTGACAGGATCAGAGGAGGAGTCTGGTGTGTGAGGAGTCTGGTGCATCCCCCAAAACGTCACGCTGCTACTCAAGAGCCGGAAATGGACAAATTAATAGACTAAATTTAAAAACTCATCATCAGCCACCTTTCACAAAACAAAACATCTTCCAAATAATTCCACACCACGTCTACCCCTCTCCAGGAACGTGCCTCTTTCCCCAGCATCTGAACGTTCTTACAACTTAGCAATGGTACTCAAGTCTTGCCAGCCTCTCTGAGAAAGTAAAAAAAATATATCACAAGGGTTCTGTTGTTTTTGTCAGCAATTTCATAGTGTATATGGGATGAGCCGCAGACCTCTATGAGGTCAAACGGGCCGTTTTATTCATCCTGTCAGCCGCTTTCCCGCTCGCCATTTAGCATTTCTTGAAATGCGCTGACGGTGTCAAACAAGGAGCTCAAAAGGTGCTGGAGAAACTACCTTCTCAAATCTCATCAAAACAAGGAGGAGAGGGGAGGGAGGGAAAACAAAACCCAAGTGTTTTTGTTCTGTTTTAGCTTTTGTGCCTTTGTGTTTTGTCAAGTACAGGAAGCATTGATTACACACTGCATTTACAAACAAGAAGTCCTAGAATTCTTCAGTGACCTCTCAGGATGACCCCGTTGCCAAGGGACTTAGCCACAGTTGATATTATGCACAGTAAATGACTTTACCTCTCTTCTTCTCTCCTCTCCTCTACATCTCCTCTCCTCTCCATCTCCGTCTCGTCTCCTCTCCATGTTGTCTCGATCTCCTCTCCTCTCCTCCCCTCTCCACTCCTCTCCTCTCCTCTCCTCTGCCCTAAACTCCTGTTTCACCAAAGCATATTATATCCATAAACCATAAAGAGTAAGGCATCACTGGAAGGAAGAAATAATGAGTTATGTGTGGTTAATACCTACATTATTGCTTTAACTGTGCACAGCTGGGCAGCTGCCTCTGTCTTAGTCCAGGACCTGGAGAAGTTAGTCACAGGTCTGTCAGTGTAGTTCAGATAGGAAAACCTGTCATCATTTTGAAGGGAACACAATTCTTGTCGTGTGTATGTGTGTGTGCTTGTGTGCATGCATGCCTGTGTGTGCGTGCGTGTGTGTGTGTGTGTGTGTGTGTGTGTGTGTGTGTGTGCGTGTGTTTCCATCCATATCTGTATGCAAGCATATGTGTATATGCGTGTTTGTTTGTGTGCCTTCCATATTATATCAGATTCCTTCAAAAGATAATAGTTTTTCCCACCATTGAGTTCTGCAGTTGCACCGTACTAGAACGCACCAGTTGTCAGTGACCTCAGGGCTCTGATAGTCACCCCTTTCACCTGCTCTGAACCCTCCCAATGCATGACTGTGGTCCACGGCAGCCATGTCATCCTTGTGATGTATGACTCAAAGGTGCTCGTCCTGCCCATATTCAGTTTTTTTTACATGTCTGTCTGTCTCCAGCCTACCTCAGATCAGAAGTCACAAAATATGCCCCATCGCCTACAGGTACTTCAATGGTACTTTGAACCTACACTCTGGCTGTGCTTTCACACAGATAATAGAGGAACAGACAGACAAAGAGAATAGTTTGTGTGAGAGAAGAAGAGAGTCTTTCTGTTTTCTCTCGCCCTTTTGGTATTTTTAGCATTGTTAGAGCAGAGGTCACTTAAGTCTGGGTCTTGAGCGAGTTAATTCGAGAAAGGCAGCTGTTTTTATCACACATTTTTTTGTTTTCTTTTTGTTTGTGTTTTTTTGCCCTGTAATTTTGTGCTCATGTCGAAAACAATTGACTGAAAAAAATGTGGGAGGGCCTGAAAACATGAAAAAAGCTAGTCATCCTCTGGTCATTTATTTTTCTTTTTTTTTCTTCTCTGATCCCATTCAGAGGGCTGTGGTTGGCTGTACAGTGTCACTTAAGACAATAGCGAACAGCACAGTGCTCATATTGACTTTGCTGATCAGTCCCATCATGCCTTGCTTTGGCCACTGGCTGTCTACTTAAGCCAATAGCCTTGTGGCCCTTGAAGCTACTTACAAACCTGTTTCCCGTCTTCATTTACTACATACATACACCAGCATACAAGCTTGCCAAACGTGCCTTTTTTGTTGTCTTCATCACCATCGTCATCATCATTGTAATTGTTCTGATCTCTCTGTTAAGGGGGGCAGATGGGAGGTCATTTTTGCCATGTCTTATATTTTGTAGTGTTTTCACAGATGTCATATCCATTGGAGGAAAGCCATTGCCACTCAGCCTATGGGTGTAAACTTGATCGGATACCACACCATTCTAAAGCTTGGAAGGCTTTGAACTTGCCAAATGAAATTAATAATAATAATAATAATAATAATAATAATAAAAGTCTGGTCAAGGATTTAGTGTCAAGCACCAGGCAGGCTTTGACTTGGATTGAGGAGCGGTGTCAAGTCCCACTCGAAAATTAGATTTTATTCCTTACATTTCAAAATAAGTTTGAATAGAAACTACAATAAAACACACTGGAAATGTTGCTACAGCAAAATGTCTATTGGGTACTGTGTTTTGTGTCTAGTCCCATTCATAGGTTAATCAATTTTTTATTTTATTTAAGACCCTTGCACACCAAGACTGCTAGAATGTGAACAGAGATGCAGGTCTATACAGTATCTCAGACTGGCTTCCAGTGTCTGTAGAGAAACAAATACAGCACTTACATTTCCTTACTAATGAGGTCCATCCCAAACCAACATCAATGTCTTTATTTGTGAATTTATTCAGCATTCTGTGTTTGAAATGCTACCGTATATCCCTTCTCATCTGGTGAGCTTCAGTGTGTGTAGTGTATGCACATGCAATGGGGTGTTCATGTTACCATTGATCTGAACGCTGAGTTGGCCCACACTGATTTCCATTCAGCTCTTAACAAACAATGCTTAAATCACTCTAAGCAGGAATGTCAGAGGGGAAGCTGTTCATTGAACCTAATCAACACTTTTTAAAACATTGTACCAAAGAAAACAAGGTGTTGCATGTGAGAAAAGCATTAGACCGCTTTTCTAGAAACTAGAATGTTATATTCTGTAATGTAAAGTGTCTTGCAGCCATACAATTTGAAAATGTTGTAATATTGACATTATACCATTTAGTGCTCTTACCATTAAACCGTGCCTTGTAGATGTATGCAAATAATACATGTCAGAAACGGTGTATGTCCACTTCCCCAATGTCTGTGAATTTCTAGATCATCTCTCTGTAGTATTTTTATTTTCCTTTTTTTTCTTTTTTGATGATGACCTCTGTCTTAACACGACAAACACAAACCGCACTTTGGCTTGTTGGATAAAAAAAGAAAAAAATCAAAGTGAAGAGCTCAAAAGCAAACAAAGCACTATGTAGCTGCCATTACAATGAAAGTTCACTTAAATCCATGAAATGTCACTGAACATTTAGGGTGATTTTTAGTTTTCTGTCATTTTTGTTTGTTGTTTTAATGTTTTTGTTCTGTTTTATTTTTCATTTTGAAACAGAATGAGCTGAAACTGCCTTGTTTTCTAATATAGCACAGTCCCTTTAAAACATGGAGGGAACTGCCAGTATATTTTCGATACTTTGCATAAAAAAGAGAAAGACAAAAACAGAATTAAGATAAAGTGTTGTATTTTATATATAATAGAACATTTCAGTATGGTAATATGTCACTAATATATTTATTTACTAATATATTTATCCATTTTGTCCAGGTCTGAGAAAACGCAATGTTTTCCTCATCTTTGGAATGAAATCTTTATGAAACTTACAGGTGCCATCATAGATGTATCAACTTTGCTTCATTCCAATTATATGCAAATAAATTATTTTGAAATAACTTGAGCGTTGTCTTTTATTGAATTTGCCCCTTTTCAAAAAGTTTAAAAGTAACTAAAATCACAGTTGTGCAAAAGTAGGGGGGTTCAATGTCATACGGACAGCACTGGGCACCAGGTTCATTTGAAAAGTTACTCATTAATGTTGCCAACTTGTCTGATCTTATGCCAGAGCAGTGATGGCCATGCCAATCTTTGTTTTTGTCACTGTGGAGAGGAGACTGTTCTGAACATTTTGTCTCATCACGTTCAGAGGTCAACCGCAGTCTGTATCACTATCCAAGACAAAACATTAACACAGACACTTTAGTTGTAACCACATGTAAACCATGACACATTTTCCCCTGAACCGAACTTATGTTACATGGAGCAGTGGTTTTATTAATCATGAACGTCTTTTATTTTGAAATTATATTATTCTTTCCTGATGAAGACCCTGTGGTCGAGGCTCAATTAAAAAAAAAAAAAAAATCAGTGTAGGAGCTAAGCAAACATTGTGCAAATATAATTTTCCCTGTTTTTATTAATAAAGACCTCTTGTGTTTGCTAGCACTGCACTTCAGCAACTGTGCAGAGGAATGCCATGTTTAAATTTCATACACAAGCAACAAAATTTAGCAGAGGCATTTGACCTTTGTAAGCCATATCCACAGAATGGAGGAAAACTATTAAGAGTAAATGCCTGAATTTCCCCTCAGTACTGCGGGGTAAATACTTGAGTATGATGAGAATTGTGTGTGTACGGTACGTTTGTGTGTGTGTGTGTGAGAGAGAGAGAGTTTAGGTGGTTCAGGAGAACTTCTTGGTGCCTCCCTGTGGCGTAAGGACTGTGAGATTGCCTCGGGCGTCCTGATCTTTCTCAATGGCCTCAAACAGGGATTTGAAATTTCCTGCTCCAAAGCCCTGGAGGAAGTGAGAAAATTGTAAATGTTAATATTACTACCACAAAATTTAAAAAAAAACATCCAGCAAGCATTACTAGAACACACAGTGTTGAAAAATATGACGGCTATAGATCATTGGAGATGTTCTCTGTTGTGGTTTTTCACCGCATCTACAATTCTCCAAAAACGTTGGACACAAAAATCTTGTATTGGATGGCTCACTCTCTAATTTGGTTCATTTTTAAGTGGTCCCCCCTTTAAAATGTGGAGACTCTCCTGATCTTTGGGGAAAACAGATCCTTTGTTGTGGTTGTCTCTGAAATTTCCTCTTTCAGGCACTTCCTGCTCATTCTTCACACAGCCTAGAAGTGTCCCCCTTAACTAGAGGCAACAGGGCCTGTCCGGGCAGGTAATAAGCACCTCATGTCAAAAACGCCAGTGGCATGGCTGCTCAGTCTATATGAAGATGAGCATGTGTTCTCTTCTCTCGCTCTCTCTCTCTCTCTCTCTCTCTCTCTCTCTCTCTCTCTCTCTCTCTCTCTCTCTCTCTCTCTCTCTCTCTCTTTCTCTCTTTCTCTCTCTCTCTCTCTCTCTCTCTCTCTCTCTCTCTCTCCTCTTTATGATGTTCTTGTTCTCGCTCTCTCTCTGTCTCTCTCTCTCTGTCTCTCTCTCTCTGTCTCTCTCTCTCTGTCTCTCTCTCTCTCTCATTTTCCATCCTTCTTTTTATGATGTTCTGGAATGCGTGCTCCTCTGTTGCCTAGGGTTGACTACTAAGAGGATAAACTGATTGATTGCCAGAGAGGTAATTGGTTTTGGTGCTTTAGAGACCTCTGCGTGTCAGTGTAGCACTTTAAACGCAGTTAAATTTTTACTGATGGAGACTGATGAGTGATGATCGCTAAAGGCTACCGCACCTTTTGCCCATTTACAATCCCTGGGACTGAGAAGGGTGTATCTCTGTGAATATCTAATAAATAGTAATAACTAAATATATTTAATAATTAGTAATAACACTATATAGTAAATAATATCTTAATGGTACTTTTTGCAATATACCAGTGAGTGAAACAAGGTTCTTAAGTCAGCCTCCAGAGCTGGTGTGTGAATCTGTATGTGTGTATGTACAGTATGTACAAACTGTATTTGAAAGCACTTTGAGTCAACTTCATAGTTGTGAGACTGCGCTATATAAATACATGTTGTATATTGTATTGTATATGTCCTCTATGTTTCCCCACTAGAAACGTATAACATAAAACGTGTATAATGGTATGATACTTTTGAAATATAGTGACTTAAGACAAGCTTCTTCAATTATGTGTTCTATGTTTTTGGACCAGAGATACTTACAAAGTGGTTGTGTCTCTGGATGACCTCCAGGAAGAGAGTGGGTCTGTCCTGCACAGGTTTGGTGAATATCTGAAGCAGGTAGCCCTTGTCATCAAAATCCACTAAGATCTTCAACTCCTACACACAAAAAAACAACAACAACAAAACAAAACAAAACTCAATGTAAAGAATTCCAATTATTCACATTCAGAAAAGATTATAATCTCATGGTATTACTCCAATATGAGGCATGGCTTTTTTCTGTGTAAAAAGTGCAGGTGTGTGTGTGTGTGTGTGTGAGAGTGTGTGTGTGTTGGGATGGACTATTCAGGATTTTTGTAGATTGGCAGGGGTGGGGGACATGTCCACCCTGGCATCCCAGAGTTCAACAATAAGGATCTTGTTATATGAGGGATGCATTTATGGTACATTCCGCTCACCTGCAGTGTGTTTAGGTCCTCCTTGACTTTGATCTTCGCCGTCTTCAGCTGTTCCCGAAGGCTGTCGTAGTACGTGTCCGGCGCGGCCAGGAACTCCATGCCCCGAGCCCTCAGGTTCACGATCTGTCTCCACAACACAAAACACACATGGCTGATCTCATCTTACAGACCCCCTTAAGAGCAATTATGAAACGGTTAAGATGGCAACATGTCAGTCACTGTTCTGTCATAACACATTCATTTCCATGGAGGATTTTTGGATGTTTTTTGTTTCTCAGAGAGAAGAGGTAGGCCTAAGGAGAGCCTTATAGACGTACGCTTTGTATGATGTTGGATGAGTTCAAGGCGATGTGTTGCACCCCTGGGCCACCGTTGTAGTCCACATACTCCTGTTGAAACAAGTGGCTTCATGAAACGCACTTAATCTCTCGGGCTTTAAACACTTGCCACTGCGTTCTCAGCTGACATTGAAATCCCATATTGCTTTACAAGTCATAATAATACGCAATTAAATTAATACGTCTAAATGGTTAATGAGTGGAAACATTGAATGCCATCAGCATGCAAGAAATAATTGCCTGTATACAATGTTTAATAATAGAGATGACAGATGAGAAAATAGTGAAATGCTGCAAGTCAAATCTATTCAACTATTCGTGTATATTTATTGAAGATAATTAAAGTCCATCCCTTGATGAGTTATTGTTTGGATGGATGTGCTAGACAACTTTTACAGTAGAATCCACAAAAAAGAAAATGGGTGGAACTTAATGCCAAATTGCCAATTCCGATGCCTCCACAGTCAGGTTCAAAATCGTCCATCTTGAAAAGTTGGCCATAGGCCTATTAAAGGGTTGGTCACACAAAAATGTATCAGTTCATGTTCCTACTGTATTATTGATTACTAGAACACGAGATTTGGTAAAAAAAAAAAACCTGTTCACCCGTTTTTGTGCAAACAAAATATCTGTGATGGGCAGACAGATGCACAGACGGACATTTACGGCCGTACAACTGGAGAACTGTACCTCCAAAGCAGCACCTTTTGGCGGGCAGGGGCATAAAAGCTAACCTGAATTTGTGACTTCTTTTTGCCAGGGGCAGGCTCGTTGATGGGCATCTTGATGGTCTCTTCATAATTGGTGACCACGATGGACCTGAGAGAGCTGTACTGCGTGTGGATCTGCTTGTCGTCTATGGACCAGAATCGGTGAAACATTAGGCACTTCTGGTACCTAGAGTTGGTACAAGAGTTGGACAAGAAGCAGCGTACATGAAGCAGTGTGTGGAAAAACTTACGGTGTGTGTCTTTTCAGCCATCATGATAAAAGATGGGAATAAGTTATGAACATTTTTTTCTGCAAAAAGCGCTGATCCAAGCCATCGGTCAGCTTTTATGTATTCATCTAGGTTTATAACCTATGAACACTTTATTTATTCAGAACATGCATTGCATAATTTACTCATAACATGCATCCGATTATTTATTCATATGAATTACATGCATTTTTAACTGAAACCAATATAAAAAACAATGAGGCTTACTCAAAACCTAAATCTGGGTTTAAGCTTCCCTTTTTACAGTGAAGACAGTGAGTCAGAGTAATACTCACCAGTCTGATACAGGTACCATTGCATCATCTGGCTGGTTTCCCACGATGTGATCAATAAAACCGAGGCCGCCCGGTGGCCTGCACACATGAAGAGGAAGAGAAAAGTCAATAGCAGAATCAAAGCCCCTTACACCGCAGCTCTCTAAGTTTACCTTGTAATCATTAACCATTGAATCATATCTATCGGTAAACTTTATATTTGTAGATGATGGCGGAGCACTGGGTCAGTAGTGTGTCTGTGTTTTACCATGGACGGATATGGATTAATAAACTGAGTGCCCTTGGGGGGGAAAAGTGTCTCGTCTTGTTCCACCCCCAACCTATTCACCCAGGTTAAGAGGACTATTTTTTGTCTATGTATTATACCCTCATTTCACTTGAATCATCCCCTTCATGGTAGGTTTTACCACACATACATTCACACTATGCTACCTGACCCTTTTGGGAAGGGAATCATGAAATGTGTGAGTATGTGAAGGTGATGTCAGGTAAAATACACCATGACGGTAGCCCTCCAGTTTTGGCACTTGTAGTTCTGTGGGCCTAACTTACGCCATCTGGCTGCATTTTGCCAAACTACACGCGAGGGCGTTCTGGTTTCATCACGCAATCATCTGAGGCTTGTGAAAGTCAGAACCATTTCTGAACGAATGAGCCAATCAGGAGAAGGATTTTCCATAGAAATAGTGTTATGGCTTATAGCGTTATGGCTCTTCTTCCACCTGTCATTCTCATGAGTTGAGTTCAATGTGTGTGGCCAAAGTGTCCCGTCAGAAAAGATGATGGACAGATTGTTTGTCCAATCAAGGATGTTCGATAAGGAGCCTAATTTGAAAGCGTGTCAGTTGTGGGGGATACTCAGATGGTATGTAAAGACAAAGGAGAAACATACCAGCTGGTGAGAGTCAGGTTAGTGTGTGATGGTAGGTAGGCTCATTCATTAAATCCCTCCACCCCTAAGCCTATAAATCTAGACGCCACTAGCAGCAACAAATACGATTCACTGCAGGGGAGGTCTGGTGACAGGTCATTGGGCTTTTAAAATTTATGTCCCTAAAGACTAGCTGACGAATCATTGTAAGGTGCATCCTATATGTCATTCTATCCGTTGTGGTGATTGGCTGTGTTACTATTCTGCTGCATGCGGAGGGGTTTTAAAGACAGCATTTAAGCCCGCCCATCTTTTGCCTACAACAAGTCCTTTGGCCCTTACTCAGTTTGAATTGATGTGGGTGTCAAGGCTTACCCATCCCTTTGATGTATGTACTCACAATTTTGGGAGCAGAGGGTCGCGGAAGAGGGGGTCTTTGTAGCCTGGCAGGAAGAGGCCTTTGTAGGGAGTCAGGTATTCAATGAATGTATGTGTTGTGTCTCCATACTAAACACAAACCAAAGGCAGACAAGTGATCAGAATTACTGTACATTCAAAAGTCAATCATGACAAAAAAAATGTATGTAACTTTATGTGAAATGCAATGCCCGTCTCTACTGATTTGCAGAGTGGTGCATTCGATCAAGTGGCTAACCGTTTGAACAATGGCGTATTTGACTTTTCCGTGAGTGTCCTGCTCCACCCATGGTGCTTTTACAACAATGCCGCCTCTCTCCTGAGCTGTCTGCAAATATTGAAAGAGCAAATTAGTTGCAAACACACCACAACAATGCCAATTTTTTTACATTTTAATCAGGATGATTTAGTGAACAAGCATTGTTTTAAAGACTCAGTTCAGAGGTCCAACTATTCAATGTTGAAAGAGCGAATTAGTATTAGAATTAGATTTTTTTTATCAGAATGATTTGGTGAACAACACAGCCTTTGGGGCTTGGTATAGCAGTCCACCTATTCAAGGCTATTATTGTAGCTATTGTAATGTTACTCAATTTGCATTAATGTAACTATTCAAAGCAAAGACATCCTAAGAAGAAATGTCTACCTTAACTAAGAAGTCACAGTCCTCCACCTGGAAGGCAATGTCTTTCACCCCATCACCGTGCTTCATCAAGTGCTCACCCATTACTGAGGATAAGAAAAATGATTGTACATGGAGATATTTTTTTCAACCGCCGTAGTGAACAAAATGATCTCAAGACAGTAAACACACTAAGAACACACACAAACCAACCCTCATTCCCAGGATTTAGTGGAGACTCAAAGGCAAATATTATCTGTAGGGTCAGAAAAAGGAGAAGAGGGAAGGAAAACACTTTCAACTTTTGTTTCTTTCAATGAGCCTTGAGCAAACAATGCGTTTTGAGTGTGCGCAGGTGTGGCTGGCGTGATGTTCAGGGCTATGGTACTGTGCGGAGAGAGGAGAGGAACACACCTTATCCTGCTTGATGACATGGGACACCACCTCTCGGCAGCCAGTCTCCAGCCCTTTGTATGCCATTGGCTCAAAGCCCATCTTGTCACAGTAGTAGGTGGCAGCCTGAGAAAACAATAGGAAAGGGGTTTTGATTGCATCTCACTGATTTGCTTCTTTAAACTCATAAGACACGGGCCCCTGTTATTTATGTGCTGTCAACAACATGCCATTGACCAAAGTTTGCAATGTGTGACTAAAATCTCTGTAAAGTCATAGTAGTGTAGCACTATGGTAGTAGAGCCTTCTCAACAACTAGGACAGCGTTTAGAACGGTATGCATTATGAGGATACACAAGAAAATGGGTGTGCATATTTAGTTTTTCTTTTAAAAAATGTGTATAACATGTATAGATTTGATAAGGCGGCGCTTGTACCCTTTTCCTTCGAACACATTGGGCGTATGCCAATGTTTCAAACAGTCTTGCATCAGATAGCTAACACAACAATTTCGCAATTTCAGTGTCAACACATCCCCCTCTACTTGCCACCAGACAACACGTACAGCACGTAGGATGTAAAACAATGACCTCACCGCACTCTGAGGATGACTGGGTTACATTGTCTTACAGTAAAATGAATAAACAAAATGCTAAACCTGCCAGAGTACTATACCTATATCGAAATAATGATATAGTCATGGAGATTCATTTTATCTTTAAATAACAGTCTACTTGTCTATTATTACATTCAGGTGAAGTCAGATCTCTTTTACAAGATAGTGATTACAAATAAACAATTAAAATGCAAATAAAAAAACATAGGAAATAGATTGGGAAAACAGACAATGATCGCAATACCACTGACATTTTATGGCCATTATAGATTAAGGAAATGTCAGCATGCAATATTACCTGTTTGGCATTGCCCACCCAGAAGGTCACATGATGAAATCTCACAAAGCGACCTCTCTGGTGCTACAGTGGTGAATAATAGTGAATAACAAATATTTGCAATTAAGTTCCATTGGTAATTGCATTACACAAGTACAATGAAGTTACCAGTGTATTAAATATTTAGATGTGTATAACAGGTGCATTTGAGGATTGATTGAAAATAATGTACCTTTTCTCCCTTGTCAGTGTAGGAAGTCTACAGGGAGAAACAAAATATTTTAAAGAATTATCACAACAAAACATTTCCATTGTCATCACAAATAGCATTTGAATTCAGATACTGATGCTCCATTGCTCATCATCTACGTACTTAGAACGAGGAATAATTAAGGCATTTCCATGCTTTATGCTAGTAGTCAAATGGTGTTTGAATTGCCAGATAACAATACCCCATTGCACATCATCTTCTTATTATGCAGAAACAGTTCTCTCATTTCTTTACATTTTAGACTAGCAATACACATAGTCCAAAAATATGCTTTTGTGGCCCTCTGCAGGCTCTTTGGGGTCTGGGAGGGATGCTATACTGCCTGGGCTGGGTTGGATGCTACTCACCATGATGTCGGCTGCAATGGATGACCACCTGTGTCGACTGAGAAGGAGAGGGAGCGGAGTGATCCAGAGCGGGCAGCGGAGGGGACCATGGCTCCACAGATAAGTAGTGGCCGAGGGGGCCCTTGGTGATTGGCCCTCGGGTCAACACCCCTCTGTCCTCTGCTCCACCCCACACAACACCCCCCTGCCGGCCTGCTTAATGGTGGTGCCGTGTCGATTTGACCTACACATCAAATTGTGTTACCAAGCCGTTAGAATGCTACTACAGCAGCTCCCCCAGGGGTTAGGAGTTGACAGGAGTTAGAGTGTGGCTTTGGGATATGTTAACCCTTTGAGGAGTACCATCACAAATATGTGATTAGAATTTTGCCCAAATTTTGAGTTCTCATTATGATGTCATAATGTCTTTGCGAGATTTTTAACACAGACGTCTATAGGAGCTGTAGAGTGTTCCAGTAAAATTCTAGAAGAACCTCTAGAAATTCCTTACTCCTCAACAGACTATTGGTAGATAGTCTGATGAGCAGCCCGTCTCGACAGAACAGGGCCTCTCTCCAGAGGTGTACCTGATGCCACTGGCCCATCTGCCTGTTCTCATGTTTACCCTCATGTTGTTGTCTGCTAGCTAGCATATTGATTCAGTTTGATTTCCTTATTTGGTTGCCTGGGCTAAGGTCGCCTTTTTCTCTGCAGGAAAATAACAGCCCAGTGGATCCGGGTGGTGGTGGTGCTGGTGGTGGTGCTAGGGCATTTGTGGAGGTCAGGTACTCCAGTCCATTTCAGTTGAATTCCAGGGACCACTCCTGGATCCAGGGCCGGTTCAATTTGGAGCCCTAGGCAAGCACTTAGAAACTGAGAAAATGGCAACTGTAAACATAACATCATACATTTGATTTAGCTCAGCTGATCTATTTATACAGAATGCCAATGAATAACCATTTGTCTCTCTCACACACACAGACACAGACAGACAGACAGACAGACAGACAGACAGACAGACAGACAGACAGACAGACAGACAGACAGACAGACAGACAGACAGACACACACACACACACACACACACACACACACACACACACACACACACACACACACACACACACACACACACACACACCTGAGGTTGGTGATGAGAAGTAAAGAGTGGTTCATCACATGTGCCATGGCGGAGGGGTACAGCACACAAAAAGTGTAAAGGGTCAAAAAAGTCCCAGGAGTGTCAAAAGTCACTGTGCATGCTCCAGAGAAAAGCCAAGGCCAAGTATCCATTGAAAAAGACTGGGGATCACAAATGGTGAAATGCAACTCTGCATAGCTACCATCGCCATTGTTTTCACACTAGTCCTCATGACACAGGCCGCAGCAATTCAAATACTTGATTGTTCCAGCCACAAACCTCAAAAAGGATCTTGCACATTTGATTCTGTTTGCTTTTAGACGTTGTATTTTTAAGTTTGACGACTTGGACGTTTACATTTAGTGGTCTGCAAAGAATACCAGGAAGCCTGTGACTATAACATGGAACAAAAGAAATAATTTTAGTGGCCACATGATTAACTACCACTGTCAGAATCCCACAGGGTCATCAGAGAAGAAGTGCACACTGCCCTGCTAAGGCAAAGTGCAGTAACTATATATCAAAAAAATGAAGAGCAGGAAACTGTGGCACTCCGTTTTCTTAATTTTTAATAGTACAAGGCAAATAGACTATCTATAGACAGTCTATTTGCCATGTACTATTAAAAAATAAGAAAACGGAGTGCCACAGTTTCCTGCTCTTCATTTTTTTGATGTCAACTTTATCCACACACTGTTAGAGCACCCGTGTCAAAAGATCTGGATCCACGCAGCGCTTCCGTTTTTTTCCTTTTTTTCTGTGCAGTAACTATATATATTGTCCAAATTGAGTTCAGATTGAAAATGGTCTTCATTACACCTCCTTTATTTTGTGACAAAGCCTTATGGTCCAAATGTGTCCCATTTTAGAGATATTGCCATGTCCAATTTGCAATAACTGCAACAATACTCAACCTAATAACCAAGGCTTTGAAGGCATTTTTCTAAAGTTGCAATATTGCCGTAGTTACTGCACTTGGTCTTTGTCGGGCAATACTGTTATGAATGTAATAACACCACCAGTAATACAGATATTACATAGCTGCTGCTGCTCCCTCATTTGTAACATCATACTACTAGGGCTGTAAATACATCTGTAACAGTACTGCTTATACTTAATACTGTACATCTCTGCATCAGCGCCAATGGTTGTCAGAGCTACATAGTATTTCCACAGCACACTGTGCTCTCTTCAGTGTCATAACATGACCACTACCTGTGTTCTACCACTAGAGGGTGGTGCAGCACTGCTACTCTGCCCACTCTTGAGTGTACACACACACACACCCAGACCTGAAACTATTAAGGCTATTGAAGGCAGTAGGTGTAACCTTGACCTGCTTTGAACAAAATGCAACCTGTGTGTTTCAACACGAGGTCATTTTTGAAGGCAATGGCGCCGATGTTTTGGATTCCCTAGTTTGTCATACTCCTCCTGTGCCTAGCGCTGGTTGCATGCTTCATGCTGCCTAAGTAAACTTTTCACTTACAATACCTTACATCTCTGAGCAAATGTATTTATTATTCTCTCTACCTCTACCTCTTACATAAAAACTGTGTTTTGCAGATTTGCCCAAACAGCACATTCAGTGCACTAATTCTTCAGTAACACTGCATTATTTTGCAATAATATGGTAGTTTTCACTAGACTTTCTCACTAGTTGGCAGGCATCAAATATGGAAACTTGTTTATTATCCATTCTGACAGTGACCTGTAATCCATCAGGGCCAGGATTGCCAGATGGGACTGATGATTCCCAGCCCAAGAAAGCCCTCTAAAACCACCTGGATACTTTAAACCTCCCCCCAACCCTTTTCTACCTGCAGACGGTCACCCTAACTGCCCAATCTGGCAACATTGCTCAGGGCTCCAATGAAAAGTCAAAGGTTGAGCTTGTTGACAGACTAGAAATACTACTCACCTATGCATTACATACAGACAAGAGCATTTGAGGTCAGATAAAAGTGATTATTGCCAGGAAGGCTGTAGACCAAAAATAGTAGCCTACTGGCAACACAACACTGTCAACAGAAAGTTCTCTTCTAGCCTTCACTGACATTTAAGGCCATGTACGCCGCACTTGGTAGTTAACACTACTTTTTAAAAGTATATTAAGATGGAGATCTCTACACAATTACAATTTTACATTTTCAAGACAACACAGCACCTCTATGTACCATAATTTACAGACTTGAAAACGGGTTATTTAAAGCAGCAAATGGTAAACAATCTTAACATTAGTTTAAGTGAAAGGGCGGGTGAAAGAATAGAGCCGAAGACGTCCCTGCATGCGACGACTGCCTCCATGCAGTGTGGGTGGGTGGGCCATGTGATCAGATTGTGCCGCGCTGTGATTTTCTATTGGCTGTGGGAACTTGCCAATAGTTTGACTGCGTTCATGCGTTTGTTGAAAATAGGCGATTGATCACGGGCGGTATAAACTAGAGGAGCTATTTAGTGAGGAAAGACAGCAACGACGCTACACAATAACCGTTTTCAATAAGATTGTTACATTTCACGTAACCAATTCGTTTCCTAGACGTTCCAAGGATTAGTCACGAGCTGGCAGCACTAAACTGACCACGAGACACAGAGTAGACACAACACGGTCCCTTTCCCTTATATTGTAGAATAAAACACAGCTCGCGCATTACTGACACACATCAACTGGCCTTTCATTTCTAACATTTGAGGACTTTATATTTATATTATGTATAATTTTACAAATCTCAGAGTGTGCGAGAGAGCGAGCACAGCAAAGCCAAAGGGCTCTCCCTCCACACCGGTTAGGGATTGGCTTTGGTGTGGGCGTGTTCCGCCCTTTCTGACAAACGAATTCGCGAGTGCCATTGGCAGAGAGGATTTCAGGGGTACATGAAAAACATTTTCTATTGGCCAATATTGCAAGTTTCGTTTTCGAGGCAGGTTGTAATTGCAAGTGAATGCGGAAGTTGTGGAGTGTATGTACTGAGTCACCGTTGTATCAGCTGATTCTTTCTGAGTGAGTAGCTCGATTCTGTGCCATTTTACACAATTTCTCAACGTAGTTACACACATTTATCAGACGAACCTTGCTAGAGGATAACATTAGAGTGGTAAGAGACGCGTGGTTTTCATGGGTTTTGCTATTTGACAGCGCGCGCGAGGGTTCTGCATTCGAGCATACCGCTATTGAAAGATGGCTAGTTTAGCTGCCTAGCATTGTCCAGTAGAGAAGTCGGATTTAGCACACCATTCGCTTTCAACAAGATGGACCTGTCTTGTATCAGAGCCCCTTTTGACCACTGTGTTATTAAAGTGGTAATAACGAAGTGAAGCAACTAAATATTGTGTCAAATTCATTTTTGCCCCCTTACCAGTCCCCGACCCCGACCAAGTGCTGTTTAACATACCGCTATGTCCAGCGTTATCCGCAAGATACTCAAATTAGCAAAATGGCTATTTAAGTCAGTTCTACTTTACTCGTGATCTCTCAGTCTCAATTTAGCGCGTGTTACGAGCTCTGTCACGTTAATCACACATGCTTTGGGAGCGGAATGTGAAATGAATGACTAAATGCCATTGCTTTAGATCGTGATAAACACGTGAATGTGATTGTCGACATGTGTTCTCTGTTGTGCATAGAACCACAATAGAAAGGTACAGCTAGAAAGGGAGTGTCATGTGTCAAAGGGAGCGCTATTTTGTTTGACATATCTAGCATGGGCTGTGGTCTGAATATCGACATATTTTACCCAAAAGATGCATGTATTTTTGTGCAGAAGTGTAGTTTTGTAATTTACTACAACCAGACTAGATGATGGGGCTATTTGTTTTGCTTTGTTTACGCGACTGTCACCACGTGCAGAGCGGAATAACAGTACTGTGCAGTGCACGTGAAATTAAATTAGGCTTACTGTACGTTTTGCAACTTGTCAATCTAAGCAGCGCAACCTGTTGTGCAACAATGATTTGGGTGGAATGTCTAATTGATAGACGAAAATCATGTTACAGGTCCGACTGCACTTAAAATACCGGCATGACGTTTGTCAAGAACACAGAGGCTAGAACTATGCCTGTGCTGTTTGTATGTCCTTATACAGGTGTAGCTGCCAGGTAACGTGTGTTGACCCAGTTGTCGCCCGTGGACAGTGACACGTTTCGAACAGCATCTACCATTCATCTACGGTGTAGTACTGACAAAGTACTCATTTTAAACGTGCAGGCCACATAGTGAAGAGCATCCCCAGGGAGCTGACTCATCTTGTGGATTAGCTAGCTTGTGATGTCAGGGCAGCCCTTTGCCAGTTACAGTGATGGGAGATTACTAATGCCACTAGTTGTATATTTTCTCTGGTGGTAGCCTAGTCCAAAAGACTGATTGCTTCAAGTTATTAATAGGGTATAGATAGTATAGTTGTAAAGTGCATGCTGATTTTTGTTTGCTGAAGTTATGTGGTGGATGTTCTGAAATTCTGGGGAAAAATCCCAACTTTTCTTAACTCAAAGTCAAATAATTTTGTTGTTGTTACCATGTGTCAAGTTATTGTGCAATTGTTTTGTATGATATTTGAAAATGCATTTAATGAAAATGGTACGATGCTTGTAGTCTGTAGTTTCCCACACTTATCCGACTGCTGGTGTCATCTCTAAGCATTCAGTCATTATTGTTGAATAGTATTTTGCTAATGATTGGCTAGCCTGATTGTTTTACAGCATCATTATCAAGCAAAGAGTGCTTTTTAGTTTGTGATATCGCCTCATCATCTGCACTTTGACACAGAATGGTATGTCAGTGTTTCCCACAGAAATTTTGGAAACTATGGGGGCAGCCGGGGTTTATTTTGTCCGGGGGGGGTGTATTCTTGCAGCGTAAATGCAAAACGGCAAAACAATGACTACAGTATGACATTGGCGCATGGAGAAACTGTAGGCCTGGGCCTATATTTCAGCCATTTATATTTTGAGAAATAAGGCTACATAAGATTTTACCCATGACTTGTATAATAGTAGTACATTGTCATTGTCAAAAAATGCAGTACAGTGAATAATTTCTGTTTACAACACAGTTTCATTCGTCCCTCATGCAGGGGTCTGGGAAACAATAATAAAACAAAATAGGAGCAGAGATAAGAATTTAAGAGCACTGTGAAATTGTTAACGCATAGACAAAAAGGGTCTTAGAGGGTAGGCTATGCCTTTTCCCCCACACATATCTGTAGGCGTACACATTCTACATGAGGGGTGCTGGTCACAGGGCCAGTTTTTTCCAAATTCCTCCCATTAAAAGGGCTGAACAACATATTACACATTTATGTCTATATTCACATTCATTACACATTAATTTCTATATGCAGCCCGATGTCTCCTCTGCTGTGTCAATGAAGGTCTGTCACCAAACTCATTACAACTGTAAAACAAAGCCTAGGGAGTGTTAGTAAACTCATCCCAACTGTCCCTTCTCTGAAGGTTTTTTATATTGCTCCCAAACCCAAGTAAACTACAACAACTTGACTAGGCTTTTGATCCCTGTCTATCAAGCACTTGTGGTTCTCTCTATAGCAGGGGTGCCCAACCTTTTTTTAACCAAGATCTACTTTTGAAGTTGATGGTCTGCCGTGATCTACCAAGTCAAATTCAAGGATGTCAGTATGAAAATTTAAGACCACCATTTATTAATCACCATTATTATGAACAAAATGTTTTCAGTAGGCTACTATGGCCGTATCTTTTCAGTGTGTTTTTAAAGTGTGTTGAATAGCCTATCTTTACAAAGCAATGCAGCACTGATAGTATGCAGAGATAATTTCAGTCATACACAAGTCATAAACAACTGAAACAATTTCAAAATGATAAACATTTGGTATATAAAAGGCACATAGGCCCTATTTCTAAAATATGATGAAGCATTATCATGCCTTCAGTGGTATAGGCTACAAATTAAAAAGGGCTCAGAAATTCACCATTTGTTATGGGTAAATAGTAGGCTACTATATGAGAGAGAGAGAGAGACAGAGAGAGAGAGAGAGAGAGAGAGAGCAATGAGAGAACTAATTGGATTGGTTAACACCCCTGTTAAGTGTGACTTCTTCTATGAAGGTTTTTTTTTTCAGCTCTCTGGGACAGTAGCACAGCAAAGGCTTTCTATTGTGAGTTTGGCCAATCGTTTTGTCCACAACTGAAGCAAGAAACAGCACAAATTGAAGTGAATTCCATACATGTCAACAACTAACATTTCCCTTACACGCGGCACGCGATGTAAACGCAGTTAGCGATGATGCATGCGACTAGCGATTTGGACGAAGATCCTCGCATATCGGCGTGTCATAACGCATCGTTGCGCACATGTTCTGTTACTCACCCGATGTTACACGTGTGCACACATGAATCAACTGTAATACCCTTACGGTCACTTCCTAATGCTTTCCCCTCATTCTGTGTTACCGTGGGACTACTTATCTAACCAATACAGAGTCTATAGGATGTATTTACTCCAGGAGGAAAATGCGAAGGAAATTCAAAATCGTAATTCAAATCGTTTTTAACAAAAACGGATATCGTTAAAAAAAAAAAAAAGTAATTTTTTTTTTTTTTTTTTTTTTTTTTTTTTTTTTTACATTTTCGTAAACTATGGCGGGCCGCCATAGTTTCCTCAATGTATGGGAAACACTGTATGTGGTGACTGAGATTTCGTATAGACCCATATCTACATAGATAAAACAAGTCTTGGAAATCATGGGTCTTTGGACATAAGGCGAATTATATTGCTATTATTGTTCTTATCGTACAGATGATGATAAAGCTTTTTATGCATAAGACTATGCAACCTGTACATCGTTGGACATTCAAATAGGTCCGGTTTCTACAGAAGATGTGCTCCTGGTGAGAAATCTATAGCTGCCGGTCAGATTGACGCTCGTCTGTCTGTTTTCCTTGCTGGAGAATTCTGCTGTGGTAGAAATTCCAGAAGTGAAACACGGGCCAAAACCAAAGCCTTCTTGAGAAAAATGAAGTGAGAATCCAGTCCAAATCGTTTGACCTGCCCCCTACCCTCAGCATTTGTGAGAGGGTGTCTCTGTGTGTGTGTGTGTGTGTGTGTGTGCGTGTGTGCGTGTGTTTGTGCTTCGCTCCATAACTCACAGACTTCTGCTTTCTCCCCCTCGTCACTGTCACATTAGTGCAGAATAAACCCCATGACCCATGTGTGTGGTTTTCTATGGGGCTTTTTACTTCACCACCAGCTATTGAAAAAAACAGCAGTGTGATTTTTACCTTTTATGTGGTTCTGCCTTTTTGAGAACAGGTGCAATTTGAGACGATTACTGACCTAGATAAAAGTGGATAGAGGATTATGGTACTGATTTCAGGTGATTAAATTTACCTGAAGATAAGGTGATGTCACTGTCTGATTTCTGAGCAGACTGAGATTCAGAACATAATGGAAAAAATCTGTTGGCCAACGTCGCAAATAGTTTGTCTAAGCCATGTCAGGTTAGATAATGTTGTTGGTTGTTGGCCTGGTGTCATATATTTATCATATTTTCCTCCCCAGAAGTGAAGGCTGTTTAAGCATTAGGCCTTAGCCTAAATTTATGCGGAAAAATGTGTTTTTGTGGCTTTCTCAGGAATGCTTACTGCTGATTCAGATGTATTGATGTTGCCAGTGTAATCTGTTGTTTACAAAGCCTCCCTGGCAAAGATCTCTATAGAAACATGCAGATCTAGAAGTAACCTTGTTACTCAGTATACCAGTTGATCAATTCGTGGTGTTTCAGAGCCCATCACTCCTTCACAAGTGAAACCGCATCTTTACACAAGGGACTTTTTGACTTTGTTTATGGTATTGTACATAACACCTTGGTTCCTTCTCTTCTCAAATCTTTCCCTTGGCCAGATCACATCACACCATGAAAAGAGCTAAGAAGAGGGAACTCTGCCAGAGCCTTAAGACCTCCTGTTACATTGGGTCTGAGGTGCTTTGAAGTGGAAATGCACTTTAACACAAAGGAGCTCTTTTGTCACGTTATGACATGGCTAATGCAGGATTATGCTACACTGCATGATGTGAGGGAAGCAAATCTAAGAGCACTGTACGTATAATTCAGTCAGCCAACCATAGACGTGTACATCATGTAGTTATGATGGAAAAACTGGTGCCCATCCCCAGTTAATGTGAAGGACGGAGGCTGATTTAGGTCAGCCATGGCCTAACGGTTGGGACGGTCATCTTAAGATCAGAGGGTTGCGGGTTCGAATCCCACCCTTACCTCTCCCTACACCTACATCCATGGCTGAAGTCCCCTTGAGCAAGGCTACTAACCCCACATTGCTCCAGGGACTGTAACCATTACCATGTAAATAACTAAGTCGCTTTGGATGAAAGTAGTGTTGCACCGATACCGATACCAGTATCGGCCGGGGCCCCGATACTGCACTAAAATGGTGGTATCGGTATCGGCCGATACCAACAAATAGGGCACCGATACCATTTACAGATGCTAGTATGACAGTTAAACGGAGCCTTGATCTTAGTTATTTTATATCATAGGTATTTAAAAGTATAAAAAGTTCTACTGGAGTAGGCAGCAGCCTGACAAAGCCATAATAGCAATGATGTTACATCCAAGTAGTAGCCTATATAACTTTTCATATATACTGTATACTGTATTTAAATTTCAAACAGAGTAGTATCGGTATGGTATCGGTATCGGCCGATACTGCACAATCAGGTATCGGTATCGGGGCTAAAAAATGGTATCGGTGCAACACTAGATGAAAGCATCAGCGAAGTGTAAGTTACACTTAATGTAATGTAAAGATTCATATTCTTATTGACAGATGTACGCATGAAGTCCTTTCGTAACATTAAATCTATCGAGGAATGCTTTGGCCGTAAGGTCTTCTTCAGATTCCAAATCTGGAAAAGACCTCTCTGTCAAAATGTTGTTCTGCCATGAAATCAATGATAAGAAAGATTGTATGTGGGCTGATTAGCCTACCACATGTCTATGCAGCCAGGACTCCGCTCCTGACCTATTGTGGTGCACTGACCGCCCTGCAGCACCATTCTGCACCGAGGTGCTCAAAAAGATGAAACCAGGCCAACTGTCAAAGAAGCGATGGTTGTGTTGGGAGATTTATTTTCTCTAAACAGTTTGCAGTGGGTGTGTCATGTGTAGTGAGGAGTCAAATGAGGTCTAGCAAGCACGGACCTGCCTGGCACTACAGAAGGAGGTGAAGGAGGAATGTCAGCTATGTGTGTTTTATCCCAGCACAACTTAAAGCAACACCACTACCACACAGTTCATTTCCTCTTTGTTGGCCTTCAGCTTGGAAATGGGCCGTAAAGAACAGAAATCAACAGAAAACAGAAGTGCCATTCAACCTGCTACGACTTGATAAAACTCAGAAAATGAAAGCCTCCAAGGGCTATAACGCATTTAATCCTTCTATGCATTCTTAAAAAGTTTTTTACAGATTGGGTCATTCATTCACATCACCTGTCTAGGGTTGTGCAATATAGAGGTGGCAGTTATTAGTGATGAGTATTGTGACCAGTTGATTGCAGGGTTTGCGCCAGCCCCTTCCAGCTCTGATGGACAATTAGCCCAAAGCTGACCAGTGATGGGATTGCGTAGGTTAAGGTTGAACAATTCACATAGGACATCATTATTCTTATTCGTATCGTTATGCTTATTAGAAAACTCTAAAATGTCATGCATTCCTGCAATGTTGCATATGCAGTGTGGCAGGCTTATTTGATTCAGTGGTATACATGTGTTGTCGGCTGCATGCTCTGTGTGTTTCTGAAGAGTACTTGGTCGGTAGGTTGCTGTTGCTCAAACTATGGTAAAGTTCATGATTCTGGAAATTAAGGCTGCTTGTTATGTGTCCACGGGGAGCAAGTACAAGCGTGTGGAAGGAAGTGTGTGCGTGTGTGTGTGCGTGTGCGTGTGTGTGTGTGTGCGTGTGAGCGTGAGCGTGAGTGAAAGAGAGAACGAGAGCATGTGTGGGAGTGCATGAGAGAGGAGGGAAAGAAGGAAAGCGAACGAAAGAGCGAATGAAAGACGTCACTGCCTTGATTTTAATAGGAGAGGGCAGGGGAGGAGTGAGTGGCCACTTTGGTAGCAAATGGCAAGTCCTCTTTCTCCTCCCAGCAGGGGGAAAAGACACTGAGAGTCTTTCATTTTTTATTTTTCCATTGCCTGGACTAACTTTATCAAGAGGTACCTAAGCCTTCACGGCAAACACTGCCGTCTGCCTCACAACTCTCAAGCTCGGTAAGAATTCTCAGCTGCTCACCCTGAGTTTAGGCAGACAGGGAAGCGGAGTAGCTTAGCGATTCAGTAGTGGCAGGGTAAAATGCTAGCAGGCTCGATCTCTCTCCCATTCAGCCAGTGCAACTTGTTAGGAGAGGGGGGTGTGTCTGTCCGACTCAGCCAGTGCATAGAGGAACTGTGGGGAGGTTTCAGCATAGGCAGATAGCCTAGCAAAACACACAAGCCAGCTGAAGGGGAATTTCTTGTCAGACTTGCAACTACTTTGTTCACATTTTGTAATTCATAGGCTGTTTAATGGCTGCTAATGTCAGTTATAAAGTTGTTTTTACTGGCATGTCGTCTTTGCTACATTTACTCAGGATTCCGCTCCTTACCTAATTGGGCTCCTCAGCTGTCACTTGACATGCAGTTAGCTGTGAAACTTAGCACGTGCTGTGTGTGATCTGGGCAAATATGGTTCAGCTAGGCTCAGACTTAAAGTGTTTGGAATTACTCAAGTTTCTTATCCTTATGTCATGACTGCCTCTCGGAGGCCAGGAGCACATTCTGGAGAAAGCATTTGACTCAAACCTTTGGATGCTGGTGATGTCTGTTGCTATTGCCAACGTGTACATTTAAGCTTTCTTTGTCTTCTGAAAGCACACTCATAATTTATGACACTTCATGGTGGTATTAATAATGTTATTATTATTATTATTAATAACTGAATAGTAGTAATGGAGGTGGTGGTAAGTTAATAATCTGTTAGTAGTAGCAGTGGTATTGAAGTATTAAAAAGTAGTAAGTTTGTTCTAAAACGTGACATGCAATAGAAATGTCATCTCTGCGTCCATGTGAAGCCATTGGCTACAGTGTCCTCCTCCACCACTCCCACTGCAGCTGAGGAAGGGACCCTGTGGCTCTTGTGAATGCAGTGAGAGACCACAACTCTGGTCTTGTGTGCAGCCGTGTGTAGCAGGCTTGCGGTGCTCGTCCTGTGGCCGGAGCGGAAGCAAGGGATATGGGGGTCGTTTCATTGTTGCACAGTGGTCATTTCCTCAGCAATGCTGCCAGGAGCTGTGGAATCACTACATAGCTGATTGTAGCATTCCTCAAGGGACAAAACGCGCCAGTCCCAACACAGCAGCCCCCTCAAAAGCTGATGGTAGATGTTACAAGATGGTATGCCGTGTCTTGGCTTGATGAAAAAATCCCAACTCGCACTTCTATTTGTCTTTACTGGCTTAATTGGCTGCTACTACTATTGCTGCTGTACATAGTATCTAGGTTTGAAGAAATCATTCATATCCCACATTGCTATTTAGCTCACTGGCCTGTGACTGTTGCTGTTACTACTATTGCTGCAAGACCTTCTACTGCTACTGTTGCTGCTGCTACTTGTACTACTACAAGCCTACTACTATTGCTTGTCTGTGCTAATCCATTGATAGTAATGTCACAAGGTCTACATTAAGGCCTTTATACCCATGTTAATGATTACAATGTCAAATTTTACAAAGCCTGCAGATTTAAGATGACACGGTAGCCTTGGACTGGCCGCTCCTATAGCATAGCAATAAAGTAACACTCAAAATGAAAGTGTGGAAATGAAAGCATTTCACACGTGGCTACCTGGTCAGATGTTTCCTGGTTTTGTACATGTCTCACCTGAAGGTCTCAATTACCAAAACTTTGAGAGCCATTAAAATATAAGCTCAATGGACCGTGTGCAGGATTTTTGTCTACTGTCCTGGTTTTGGTATTCACATGACATGTGGATACGACGCACGGTCTACGTAGGTCGGATATGACCTGAATGGAAAAACTATGAAGTCATGCGTGTGTTGCATGGAAAATTAAACAGAATGGAGTGGTGTGCATTTTTCAGCCATTGGCCTAAATTCTTCTCCCTGTGACGCAATTGCCAGCCTGCGAGTGGAGGTAGTGAAAGGTCAGGGTTTAAAAGACACATTAGGATTCTTCAAAGATCTGGAACTCCTATGCACAGCCAGGTTCCAGGTGCTGGTGAAGTGCAGTCATCAGTAATCCATAGTAAAGAAAGATCACCGCACACTGGTGGACTTAGTTTTGCTGTTCTTACCTAAATAAAAAACAGCAAAACTACTGTAAGTCCACCAGTGTGCGGTGATCCTTCTTCTTTACTACACATTAGGATTCATTCCATAAGCAAAACTCAGCAGCAGCAGACATACACCACTATGTGATTGATGGAATTGGGACACTATTGAAAATCGATATACTGCAAGTGTCGAGAGTACCTCTAACAGTATTATCTGATTGACTGCAGTTCTCCTACAAAGATTCCCTTTAATTGCAGCCAGAACTGAAAGCATTTTGTCACGCTGTCACATGTATTGGCCTGCTCTCAGTGAGACAGGAAGAAGTAGTACAGTGTGCAGAGCTGTATGTGTGGCGAGTTTGAACAAGAATTAAACAAACTTGAGAATGCTGACGGGCAAGGATTCCTATCTTCAGTGTGTTTGCGTGTGTGTGTGTGCGTGTGCGTGTGCGTGTGCGCGTGCGTGCGTGCGTGCGTGCGTGCTTGCTTGCTTGCTTGCTTGCTTGCTTGCTTGTTCTTTTGTCAGCATCAAGATGAAGGCACTGTCATCTTGCTCCAAATCACATCTTGTGCAGAGACATGCATATGGAAGTAATTGCCACTGTGGAGGATGGGGTATTATGACTATGGGTTTGGGATATGACGATATTAAATCATGAATCATGAAATCGAGTAGAAGATCATTGAAAATCTTCCCAAATGGAGAAATCGTAGATCGACTTGGAGTGAGGGTGTTCACTTTAGCAGAGTGATGTTTAAGTTACTTAGTGGTGTTATCTTCTTTTTACTGAATTTATTCCAACAGGGCACTTCATCAGATTGTTATGAGTGTGTTTACATTTTAATTTATTAACAAGATTTGCACATGTGAAATTGCAAGTATATTCATTAAGATCTTTCCAGAAAAGTGCGTAGCCCTAAAATGCCTGTTTTAGTTTTTGTTTTTTTTTCGATGGTAGATCGTGATTAAAAAAAAATTGAAATCAAATTTTTTTATAGGATGTTAAGTTATCGTGATGTGACATTTTTGTCTTATTGCTCACCCCTAGTTATGACTCACCACAATGTTTCCCAGACCAATCTGTGGCGCAGCACCACAGCATAAAAACCAAACACAAATTGATCAATATCCGCAGATGCATACTACAGTACATGTCAGTGGGGGCACAAGCATAGCATTTTCACTAACTACTTGGTCTTTGGGAAACACTGCCCCAGATCCTGTCAATATAACGCCCCCAATAATATGTTGGAGTTCCTGCTTCCAGGACTATTACTTAACATATGATTTGTCCTCATCCTGGCCTCCTCTGGCATGCTTACTTGTATACGTGTGTGTTTGTTTGTCTGTGTGCGTGCCTACGTGTCTACGTCCCGTTCCCTGCCTAGGAAGGCTTTGGTGCCCAAGAGAAAGTTTAATGCTGTCTCTCTCGCCAGTAAATCACTGCTCAGCCTGTAATAGGATCACAGCAGGTGTTTAGAGAAGAGAGGAGAAGAGGGCAGGGTGAGGGTGCAGGGTGCAGGGTGGAGGGGGGTTGGCGTCGGAGTAGGGTACAGTGTGGTGGCCCACAGTGTGACTCTTACAGTATGCCCATGCGGTGGCATGCCTGGATCCACACAGGTCACGTCCTGTCACACCCCCTGCCCATGCCCCATGCCCATCCCCCAGCGTTGGCCCCAGGCAGCTATGCCGCCATGCCAGATAGTAGGCTAGGCTACTCCATTACTCAGATTGGTGCTTAATTTGGACACTTCAATTGGCTTGCGCTCTTGGACGTCTGGAGTGGAGTTGAAGTAATCAGGCTCTCTGACTGACTGGCAGAGGCAGGATTACTCAAGATGACTTTCTCTCAGACAGTCATTCAGAATAGTGAATAGATTTAAATGGCACAGGCGGCCCTTACGCTGAGGGGTTTTGTACATAGCATACCACATAGTAGGAAACCGTAAAAACAAAATAGCTTTTTAGCCATGCCTTAAAATATAGGTGAAATCAAAAAGTCAACTTCTCTAGGTCGTTTCTGTTTCGTTTCTCCTGATTACCAGGGGCGTTGTTTCATCACATGAATGTCAGTCACAAATGTGCAAGTTGAGTAATTGCTCAAACAAAATCACCAGCAGGGTTTCGCGTGAACAATTTGTCAGTCAAGGTGATATGGGGAGTTGACCGGTAGGCTAATAGAGAGACACGTGACAATCATGATTGGACGGGGTATCATGTGCTGTTTCATATGACACATGATGTGATGAAACCCCTCAAAAATTCAGTAAATACCTGAATGTGTCGTA
>NC_085863.1:41083153-41170653 GCF_034702125.1 Engraulis encrasicolus
CAGCACTACCTCCGCTTGAACTGTAGCCTTATAGAGCTTTGCCTTCTGCCGTGCCCACTCTCCAAAGCCGCTCTTTTATTGGCCGTTTCCTGCCTTTCATTGATGTTATCTGGAAGAAGGTGCATCAGCCTGTGGAGGTGGAGGTCTTTCTGAGAAGCCCTTGATGTTGACTTGAGTTATGCCGAGTTATATCCTGTGCCTGTGTACGCTTGTGCGTATGTGTGTGTGTGTGTGTGTGTGTGTGTGTGTGTGTGTGTGTGTGTGTGTGTGTGTGTGTGTGTGTGTGTTTTCAACCTGTACCCTACACTCTGCTTCCCTCCGGTCCCCCCAGGTCTTGATTTGAGGTGCAAATCCAGGGCAGCAGACACAGCAGGTGGCTCACTCCCCTCTTATTCCCCTGCTTATTTACCCAGGGGTGATAGCAGTCCGGCGCCGCGCCGGAAATCCGGCGTAGCGTGGCTGTAGAAAAAAATAAAATAATAATTTCCCCAAAATTAATAAAATAATAAACTATCGCGTAGGCCTTCATTAATGTATGGTGAAAATAAATGAGCGCGCAACAGCCTGTTGTAAGAGACGCGAAAGGAACCCAAATGAGCAGCAGCCCATAATTGTATCATCCCGACATCTTACTGAAAAATGTATCAATTTGTTACGTCTTGCTCTTGAGTCACTCACCACATCACTGGCGGCAGTCTTCTAGTTCTAGTGAAAGGAGAAGTAGATTGGCTGTCAGTATGCACAGTAAAGAGAGTTCTAGGCCCCTACTGGTTACCCTTCTCAGATATTTTCACTGTCGACGGAGGCAAATCCAAAAATGGCATCTCGTTATACTGAAGAAACGGAAGAAAGTAGACCAAGTCTAGACCATTTGGATTCCGATAAAAATTAGCAACTATTGTTAGCACAAATCCACATGGCTTGCTAGTTGTGATGGGTGTGTTGAACCGTGTGGATGTCAGTGGAATACTAGTGAAATTCTGTGATCAAGAAAACGTTTGAAGGTAAGGCCATTTAGTTATTAATTTGCCCACTGTGGCATGTTGGCTTGGGCCCGAATGATTTTGTCTTGCGCAGGTTACTCCAAAAACCTGACCATAAACGGCTTATTGATGCGCATAAACGGGCTCAGTGAGAGTATATGTTTGAAATAGGTTCGTCTATTTTCCTCATTTATGTGCGCTAAATGACTGCGCAATGTTGACAAACTTTGATGGAGATGGACGTTCTTTCAAAAAAAGTCTGTATGCTCAAAACGGTAGGCTATGCTATGCCCGTCATGATACTTTTTTTCTAGGTGTAGTGCGTAAATGTGGTCTGCATTGGAATAGCGGCTACCATTGCGACATGTCCAAATGACAATGGAATGCTTGGATCGCTAATGTTTGGCAAGCCTAGTTAGCCTACACCCCTTGTAGGCTAGTGTGAGCTGAGTTCGTGGATTTTGGTCTACTGTTGATTGAGGGATGGTGTTTTGCGTCATTCCTGACAAACCACGTGTCAAACTGATTTCAGGGAGATGTTTATTTTAGTTATGCTGCTGACTAAACCAACGCGCTCTGTGAAAACCCCCAAACAGCCTCGCACAGGTTCACACAGCCTTTCTCCCTCGCGCGCTCCCTGTCGTAGCCCTTCTGCGTAATCGAATCCAGTTATTCCACGCACGATGCACAGGTTGTATTGTCTGCACGCTCTGGGCTACTTAATCCCTACTCTCGGGCAGGGGGCAATTATCAATATCAGACTCTCATGAACTTCAAATACTTGGCTTGCGTTCATGTGGCCACCACGGTGTCACCTGCAGTGAATGTTCATCTTATCTTCACGCCCTGTGCTATTTTCATGTAGCTTAATTCGGTCCTGTCTTTGTTTTTGTTGCTTTCTGTTATCTTTTCAACTCGTACATTGTAATGGGCGTGTGTACACGCGAGTGATTTTCATGTATTTTAATTGACTACAACCCAATGCGAAAGTCGCGCAGTAGTCACACAGGCTATATATACTGTCCTGTCCGTAATAACCACTGGTTCTGTCATCCGTGGAGTCGAAATATGCGATGTGAACGTGGGCCTGCATGTAGCCAATCATGCGCTTGTGCCCTAAATATCATGTACCGGTAATTAAAGGGCGTTTCCCTACAACGGAAAGGCAGGGGTTATAGCACAGCCCTTAAACAATCTGTGGTCATAGGTAGACCATGGGGCCACGAGTAGATAAACGTATGTCCAGTAGCCTATACAAGTTATATGAGCAATGTCCCAATGAAAATGAAACTTATCAGCTTACAGCAAATGTCATGTCATTTAAAAGTATTGCTCAATTAATTGGTAATCACCTCCTCTATTTTGGACAGAGTGTAGTTACTGTACTTTGGAGTAGTATTGCCTCCTACTGACCTGTCTTGGTATGGCTGCTACATATGTAGCTTTCAGTTAATTCAATGTGGTAAAATATGCACCATGTTTTCAGAAATGCATTCTGGTGTTGAAATGTTGCATTGGTTCAATACCCACCTCAATAACTTTAGTGCAACATCACAAGCCTAGAATGCATTTCTAACTGCATACGTTGGTATTCGTTTTTACAGCTAGAATTGAACGTGGTGGTCAGTTTCTTTCAGCCAAGTGCTGTAGCCTACCAACAGGGAAATGATCTGTGTTTTCGTGAATAACACTATAGAAATAATGCAAAAATGAAAACATTATCTTAAATGTTTGAATAATGTGTTTGAATAATAATAAGGCCTACATTACGTCTCATATGCAGTATGTCCCGTCGTCCCCCGGCCCCCCCTCCCCGACCAGGAAAAAAGTTCAGGCTCAGGATTTTTTTTCACTATCACCCCTGTTTACCCCCAGACAGCACTCGAAAGCAGGAGACTAAATCAAGCAAACAAGTAAATACATCAAATTAGGGCTGCCGCTGCACAATTAATCGAAAATAATCGAAAATCGTGATAAATTCATGAAATCGATGTTGTGATTTCATTTATTTCATTTAATCGTGGCAATAGTGACCTACCTTTGAGAGCGTCCTTGAAGCCAGAACATACTGACCGGCTGGTGTTTCTGGCCAGAAATCTGTCCACCTAAGTTTCATGCTATTGCCTTTACATAATTATTACAGTTCATTTTATTTTGCTCATCCCGTATATAATTCATTCTTGGTTATATTTCATCTTGTTATAATTTTTCAAAAAATCTGCAAAAAATCAATAATCGTGATTAATAATCGTGATTATGATTTTGACCAAAATAATCGTGATTATGATTTTTTCCAATAATCGTGCAGCCCTACATTAGATTAGATATACATTTAAATATATGCAAATGTATTCCCCTGCTTGGTTACCACCAGACAGCACTCCAATGCAACAAAACAATAAAATAAATAAGTAAATATGAAAAATAAATATATATAAGCGGGTGTGTGTGGCGACGCCCCGCTGGGTATGTGCCATGTGGACTGCATGCAGTGAGGCAGGGCAGCTTGGCCTTTTGATAAAGGAGAATCCAAGGTTGCTTCCTCGTTACTGTGTAACTCTGTGATCCACTACTACTATCAGGCAGCATCACTTCTCTCCACTACCTCTCAGGACTGCCATCTAGTGGAAGATAACCGGGACTGCAAACTCTAGGTTCCCACATTTAAAAGACATTTTGGCTGAAGGGAGTCAATTTGAATCAATTGTGAAAGAACGTCAGTGAATTACACAAACATAAACATTGCCCGAGAGACTTTTGCGCAACACAGAATGCCTCTGTATCTTTATGTACTCGTTTTTCTGTGGCTGTTTTATAGGCTTCAGTTCAGTAGGCAGGCAACACCCCCAGCCCCCCCCATGTGTGTGTGCCCATGCCATGCACAGTTGAGTTGGGCGCAGAGCTTCACAACTGCCTGTTTTTTCCATTGCAGGCATTTGTTCCGCTCACAGGGATGGCCCGCGTGTTAGTTGGGGTGTATATACGCAGTGATTGTTGAAGGCGTTGGCATTCAAGGTCCATAAACAACGAAAGCTTTGTGCCTTCTACTTCTTTTTTTCTCCTTCTCACATTCACGAGTTGTGCACTTTTAAAGCCAGGGATTTCCTGCTACAGTACTATTCGAAACAGTTTCAGGGAAGTTGGTTGCTCTCCATAGTGTGCTATGCCAGGGCTGAGGGTCTGAGGTGCTGCAATGAAGGCCGTTTACAGCTAATAGTGATCATGAAATGTTCCCACGTAACGTCACCGCAGATTAACGTAGCATGTGAACTACTTGAAATGCTGCTTTCACTGGTAAAGAAAAGTGCAGCCTGAATAGTCATTTCTGAAAGCTATACTTAACTGCCTGCATGTCTCTATATGTAATCTATCACAATATTATAACAATTATATAAACATTAAAACATTTTCAATTTGATTTCAGTCACAGTTTGGGCTTCAGTCTTGCTGATGCCACATTTTGAGGTTGGTGACCCCTCAGCTGCCTTCTTTAATTGCGTTTTTTTCCTATTCAAGCTTCAAGTTATGGTGATTACTCATACGATGCCCTGCAATTTCCCACAAACAAGAATTCAGCAGGTCACGCATGCAGAGTCATAGTTCCTGTGTGTGGCCTGTGGTGTGTGTGGTCTCTCTGTGACACACACACACACACACACACACACACACACACACACACACACACACACACACACACACACACACACACACACACACACACAGGGAAACACACACACACACACACACACACACACACACACACACAGGGAAACACACACACACACACACACACACACACACACACACACACACACACACACACAGGGAAACACACACACAGGGAAACACACACACAGAATGTGAATGTGAGTGGGCGTATGCTTCGATGTGTGCCAGCCTTAATTGTCACCACGGCCCTCCGCTATCCAACAATGTGCCCAGCCAAGCGCTGCCAATGACCAGCCCTGCTATTCTCTCTGTCTCTCTCTCTCTGTCTCTCTCTCTCTCTCTCTCTCTCTCTCTCTCTCTCTCTCTCTCTCTCTCTCTCTGGGGACCTCACCTCTGATGGGAACGGTCAGGAATCCCCACAGCTCTGTTTGTCACTCTATAGCTACGACACTACAATACGATGCCAAGAGGTGCTATGCATTTTTAATACGCTTCACCACTACAGCACATAAGGTTCGTAGTTTATGCACTGAAATGTACACGGTAAGCAATCGCTTCCTCAGCATATGCAGCCTATATGTGGGAAAGCTGGGGGGGAAAAATGGCTTCTTATGGTCTTTCAAGTCCAAGGGTGGACCGTTTAACCCGCACACATTCACACACTGGCTTCTCTTTTCTTCCTCTTTTTTTTCTTTTTCTGCTTGGCTGTGTTTTCCACTGGCGGTAACACAAGCGCTTTAATCTGAGCCCGTGAAGCAACATCTAATCTCTCATTTTCCTAAGCGGACATGCCTGCCTTTGTGGCGCTCCAACAAAACCTCCCGTATTGAGTTCAGGGCCGGCTGTTTGCTCTCCTGTCCTGCCGGCCCCGGCTCCCGTTGCGTGGAAAAGGGGACAATGAGGTCATTTTCCACGACTCTTGTCCTCTCTCACACACACACTCACACACGGATACCCACACAGAAATCCACATACACACAGGCGTGCATACAAACACACAAACTCATGCATACACACACATAGACTCACACACCATACAAAATACACCACACATATAAAGTATATATATACACACACACACACACACACACACACATACACACACAGGCACGCTAATGCCTGCATGTGTGCCCGGAGTTGTGACGGTGCTTTGGTGTTGCAGTGAAGTGTGACATCCCGCGGCGCAGGTAAACATGGAGCTTTGAGAGACTGGGCCACATGATGTCACCTGGTTATGCAACAGGTGTGTGTGTGAGGCCAACAAATGACTGATGCGAACACACAAACACTCAAGCACACAGGCATCAAGATGGACACAGATGGAAGAAGAGATTGAGAAATGGACACAAATGAAGAGAAATACAGGCAGGGAGACGGGCATGCTTACTCAAAAAGTGAGGAAAACCGTGAGTCAAAAAATTCTACAGACAAACAGAAAAAGACAAACTAACAGAAAGATAGACACGCACAAACAGAGATGCAGAGAAACAGAGTGGCCTTTTTCTCTCTGTGGCTAGCTGCCACTCTGCTAGTCTTTCAACTACAGCGGGGGTCATATTTCAGCCGAAAGCAGGTCATTTTAGGTCGCAGGTGAGGCGTCTCTCTCTCTCGCTCTCTCTCACTCGGGCTGGCAGGCAGGCAGGCAGGCAGGCAAGCAGCGCTGCTAATGGAGGAGACTCTGATGGGCCTGGTTGCTGGTCAGGGGTACAGAGGGGCGCTTGACAAGGTCAGACACATTTACCAGTTAGTCTGCCTCTTTAGTCTTTGTGTCTCTTTGGTCAGTCTCTCGTTCTCAGGGTCTGTCTCTGTCTCTCTCTTTCTCTCTCTCTCGCTCCTCTCTCTCGCTCTCTCTCTCTCTCTCTCTCTCTCTCTCACTCACTCACTCACTCACTCACTCACTCACTCACTCACTCACTCACTCACTCACTCACTCACTCACTCACTCACTCACTCACTCACACACACACACACACACACACACACACACACACACACACACACACACACACACACACACACACACACACACACACACACACACACACACACACACACACACTACATTTTCTCCATCCGTTTTCTGTTCCTCTGTCTTCTACTACAGTAACTTTGGATGAAATCCTTTTCTGTTGTATTCTTTCTCTCTCTCTCTCTCTCTCTCTCTCTCTCTCTCTCTCTCTCTCTCTCTCTCTCTCTCTCTCTCTGACTCTTTTCTTGTCTAGGCTAGTGTGAAACGTTGTCTGTATTTAGCTGGTGCAGAATGAGACTTTTCAGGCCTTTGTAAGGAGGAGTTAACCAGTCTGGTCCAGCCAGAGCCCTGACTCTCTCCACTCAGTAAGGAGCCTGTGCCGACGGCAACTGTTTGTTGTGTGTTGGAGCTCGTCTGCTCTCCTGTTTTCTGCAAGCTCAGTTCAAGCCCTGCCGCTGTGCATTGCATTGAAGGTGTGAGACTGTGGAGGGAGTTATTGTGGTGTTGGTGGACAGTCAAGGTGATGCCCATTTACAGGGAGCTGGCTTGTTCTTCATTGATTTTGTTTCCTCTCCCTAAGGAAGTACTAGGTGTTCTATACTAGGGCTGTCCCTAACGATTATTTTTCTCCCGATTATTCTATCAACTATTTTTTTCGAATAGTCGCGATTATTATTTAATTTTTTTGGAAGGCAAAAACTGTGATATGCCACTTAATTTTGACCTGAAAAATAATAGACAAATAAAGCAGAGTGCACCTAGGGCCTATTAAGACAATGATTTCTAGAAAAGGGGACATTTTATAAATTAGTCACAGACTAATAAATACAGGCCTAATATATCTATTTGTTTCAGTTCAAATCACTTATTCACTTAGCGTAAATGCAAAACAATGAGTATAGTATGACATTGGCGCATGGAGAAACTATAGGCCTAGGCCTACATTTCAGCCACTTATATTTTGACAAACAAGGCTACATAAGATTTTACCCATGACATGTGTATATATAATAGTAGTACATTGTCATTTATATTTTAAAAATACAGTACAGTGAATAATTTATGTTTACAACACAGTTTCATTCGTCCCTCATGCAGGGGTCTATGTAATGAAAAAAATAATAAAACAAAATAGGAGCAGAGATAAGAATTTAAGAGCACTGTGAAATTGTTAACGCATAGACAAAAAGGGTCTAAGAGGGTAGGCTATGCCTTTTCCCCCACACAGGCGTACACATTCTACATGAGGGGTGCTGGTCACAGGGCCAGTTTTTCAAAATTCCCCCCATTAAAAGGGCTGAACAATATATTACACATGTATGTCTATATTCGCATTCATTATTTCTATATGCAGCCCGATGTCTCCTCTGCTGTGTCAATGAAGGCCTGCCACCTAACTCATTAAAACTGTCCCTTCTCTGAAGGTTTTTTATATCGCTCCCAAACCCAAGTTAACTACTACAACTTGACTAGACTTGTGATCCCTGTCTTTCAAGCACTTGTGGTTTTCTGTATAGGATGCATTTACTCCAGGAGGAAAATGCTAAGGAAATCGTAATTCAAATCGTTTTTAACAAAAACGGAAATCGTTAAAAAAAAAAGTAAAAAAAAAAAAAATAATAATAATATTTTTTATTTTTTATTTTTTTTGCGCAAATCACGCAATCGACGGTATGTTGAACACGCCGACTTATTTACGCCATCGACGTAATCGATTACGTCGAATAGTCGGGACAGCCCTATTCTATACCTACACGTGTTGTGGTTTGTAATGTTGTTGTCGCCAGAGCGAGTGCACCTAGAGAATTTAATGGGTACCTGAATATTTGTGAGTGTTGCATTCTGACCTGACCAGAGATGATTTTTTTTAATTGTGGTGCAAACATAATGTCTACAGTTAAAGAGACCAGACAATTTGTGGGCGTGTTTTTATGTGTACTGTGGCCATTTATGTTCTTTTGTGGCGAGAGTTAAATGCATTTCACCTTGGCCTGGTTTTGGGTGAGTGAGTGCGTATGGCACAATACCTGTGGGTCATTTCACGTGAAATCAGACACTTTGGGACCCGACCGACCCGGATTTCAATCATACTTGGTGTGCCTTTTTAGTAGCAAGGTAGTTGCTACTGGCCATTTTAAAATATAGCTTTTTTAGATATTCTATTTTTAATTTTTCAATTTATCATAATTCATATTCTGAGAGTTGTTGTATTCCAAGCTGATCGTGTAATATGTAGAGCCAGAAAAGAGCTTTCAAACAACACCACAGGCATCTTTTTGTCACTAACACTGACTGATATATTCAAGGCTGAATGTATAGTGTCCTACCCTCACATGTGAACCTTTCCTAGTCTGTTTCTCCCTTAATATTAGTGTCAGATTCAAACCAATGCAGTTCTGGGGTGCTACCTTGCTACTAAAAAGGCACACCAAGTATGATTGAAATCCGGGTCGGTCGGGTCCCAAAGTGTCTGATTTCACGTGAAATGACCCCTGTGTTGTCTCATGTCGTGTTCATAGGTGCACGTACTGTAGCATGGGCGTGTTATTACAGGAGGCTATTATGAGACACAGTAGCTGGGGGTGCTGAAGAAAAATCAGACACGCACACACCGAGCCTTTTCCCCAGCTCCCCAGTGATATTAATAAAGCCTATCAATTACAGTCTTCAGCCTCGACTAAATGATTGCAATGTGATTGCATTGCAACATGTCACTCTGAAAGTACACACAGGTTGACGCAAACACGCATGCATGTTCACAGAAGCCGCACACACATGCACACACGCATTATGCATCCACACAAACACTGACATATGTACTGGACATGAACAGTCTTCTACATACTACACGTTTGCATGCACAACCTGCATACACGCACACATCCACACACACACAGTACAGAAGGCTGAGATGGCACTTGTGTGCATTAGCTGTGCATATGCTGCATTGTATGTGATATCCAAGACACATACACACACATACATACATACATACATACATACATACATACATACATACATACATACAGGGCTCTAAATTAACGCACGCCAACACGCCAAATGCGGGTGAAAAATCATTTTGGCTGGTAGAAAAAATCATCCACTAGCCAAATTGGCCGGTAGCGCGCGCCCGACTGAACGTTAAACAGCTGCCCGCACAGATCTGTAGCTGCCGTCTGATGAACGTTAAAACGTCGCCTACATTACCCATGAACATTAGTCCTACCGTCATGATGTAGCCCACACCCATTGGCTGACAATTAATCACAATAAGGCAGCCTCACATCCATTGGCTGCGTGTTTGATACCCGCACTCTGGAACTAGTGTTGATAAAATATGTTCAATGAGCGGACTAGCGCGGATTACTTTGGTTTTGTAGGTTTTGGTCAGATGAAAAATAATGTGGCAGTGGTTAAAGCAAGGTTATGTGTCGATGAATGCAAGTAATAGCAGCGTAACTGTTGTGACGGTGAAATAGGCCTAGAGTAGGCTATTGGTGGAGTGAAAACGGCGTGAGTGAATGGAGGGACAGGACAGCTGTTTGTCAAAACAGTCTCGTTGCCACCAGAAGCCGTCTGATATTTGCGAGGTCCTCGCAACTACAAACGATGGAGTTGTCGTTTCCTAATAACGCCCACGCCATCGCAAAGACCCTGCACGAGTTTGACATGGATATACGAGTAAGTGAAAAAAAAGATAACAAAAACTAGCGACGAAAGTAACAAAGTAAGCATGGTCTCCGTGGTGTTATTGGATATCTAGTTGACATAGCGTAACGGTAATTGTCATTCCAAGCGCATCGTAAGTAAAGCTAATATTAATTTGACCTGGAGGAACTTGAAGGTGTCACGCAGCAGCAGCATAAACACACAATGCAGACATCATTCACGCACTGTGTAGGTCTGTGTGTGTGTGTGCGTGCGTGCGCGCGGGTGTCTCATGTCCTTCTCCTCTCCTTCTCCTTCTCCTCCCTTCATCTCTTCTCCCCTACACCTGTCTTCTGTGCATTGTCCATGGTATTTGGCCCACTGTGTGTGAAGTGATGCTGTGTAGAGGATATGAGATTTTGTAGTGTGTGGTTGTGTGTGTGTGTTTGGCTAGTGTATGTTGAAAGTCTGGTTTGTGTGTTGAAGGCATGCTTTGTTTGTGTGAGTTGTAGGCCTATACTGTATGTGAGGTTTGGGTGATGGTGTGTGAGGTAATAGACTAGTGTTTGGCTGTCTGTGCTGTATATGGAAATGGAATTAAAAAATAATGAAATGCAGGTAATAAAAATATAATTACTAAATAATTATAGAATAGACTGAATTATATTGAGTATAATATTTATATTGTTTAGCTGTGTTGAAGACATAGCCTAGTTTAATAAAATAATTAAAAGCAACATAATTAACGCATGGTTTATTTTGGTGAGGAAAAAAATGGCTAATTGACCTTCCATTTGGCTAGTAAGAAAAAATGTCTACTAGCCAAATTGGCTGGTGGTGGAAAAAGTTAATTTAGAGCCCTGCATACATACATACATCAGAGATGGCATCGTGTGTGTAAGCATGTGCAATGGCAGGGTGCAAGTGCAGCCCAGCCCTCTCCTGTGTGTGTGTGTGTGTGCGTGTGTGCGTGTGTGCGTGCGTGCGTGTGCGTGTGCGTGTGCGTGTGCGTGTGCGTGTGCGTGCGTGCGTGCGTGCGTGCGTGCGTGCGTGTCAGTCAAACATGTCAGTCTGTCTGCCAAGCACATGGGTACAAAACACGGGCTGAGGCAGCAGCAGTGTGCCAGACTAGGCTGCTCTCCTTTCCTAAAATAACAATCAGCAATACGAGGCCATATTAGTCCCACCATTGTGTGTGTCTCTGTATGTCTATGTGTGAGTGTGTGTGCACTCACGCACGCATGCATGTGTGTGTGTGTGTGTGTGTGTCTGTGCATATGTACGTATGTGTTTGAGGCGTGTGTGTGTGTGTGTGTCTGTGTGTATGTATGTGTGTGTTGGGTAGGGAGAGAGATAATATAGAGCTAGAAGTAGAGCAAGGGAGAGCTACAGAGGGGGAGAGATGCATATACAGAGCAAGAGAAACGGGAGAGACAGAGAGAGATGCAGTGAGGTACTTGAAAGAGAGCGCACACACAGTGCCACACAGACTGATTCACTGGCATACATACTCCTCTTGCCTCTCCGCCTTCACTTCCACTCACTACTCCACTTCCCTCATCTCACTTTCTTTTTTTTCTTCTCCATCTCTGATCACGTGTTCGCTCTTCCCTTTCATTTGCCCACATGCAGGAACCTTGGCAGCCGGAGAAAGAGAGAGAGACAGACAGACAGACAGAGAGAGAGAGAGGTAGAGCTAGAGAGTAGCACATAGGTCGTCATTTCAAAAAATGGATGTTGAGGGAAGATTTACTACTATACCATTGGAGTATAGATTGTGATTTTTCAAAGCAGCATGGGGTATAGTGTGCAATTACATTGGTGAAATGTGATTGACTAATCGCTGAAATATTTAGCAAACAGTGGTGATTTATCCATCAATAACATTCTTTGATTATGCATGTAGAGTGTTGAACAAGTGACTTATACATGAGTGCAGAGCCCCACACTGTGAATGATTTAAGAAAAACAATTACAGCCTCATTTATTATGCCACTATTAAAACCCAATTAAAAATCCAGTACTGGCAAAGTTTGAATAAACGTTTTTTAATCCTTCCTCTTTGTCATATTTTTTTTGGGGAAGCAGGCTAGGACAAACCGTGTGGCTTTGAATAATTCAAAGCTTTCCTTGAGACATGCAGAATAGTAGAACGTAATACAGCATCGGATCAGTGAAATGAGGGATGGATAGTGAACTGCAGTAGAACATCTACTGTGAGAAAGAAGACGACTTAAGTAAAAAGGAGAATAAAGATAAGTCAGTGGACAGTCTTCTCTTTGAAGGAACTCCAGTGTGTGTGAGTGCCATGCTGCCCTCGCTGGGTCTTGCCTGTGCCGTGCTTGCATGTGGCGCTCTGCTGCCATGCTGCCATGCGTTGATCTCCCACCCCTCTTCTCCCCTCCCATTCTCTCCTCTCCTCTCATCCCTTCCCCTGCTGTACCCCTCCCTCTCTGGTCTTTCCACAATCCCCCTCTCTCCCTCTCCCACCCTTCCTCCTCCTCTCCTCATCTCTCCCTCCCCTCCCTCCCTGTCACGACTCAAGTGAGTCACGCTTCGCATGCTACGAGGCTGCTCCACTGCTGTCCATGCGCCATCCAGAGATAGAGTGCATTAGGCATGGCGTGAGTGAATGAGAGAGTGAGAGAAATGCAGAGAAGGAGACCGGCAATTTCATGACAAATTGAATAGAAATTGACATTGAAAAACACACAACTGATTAATAATTTTACATTTCCCAAGCAGCACCACACACACACCAATTGGAGTCTGTGTCTGTGTCTGTGTCTGTGTCTGTGTCTGTGTCTGTGTCTGTGTCTGTGTCTGTGACTGTATTGGGTGCCTCTGTCGTGACTATTGTGTGCTTATATTAAAAGCGTCCATCTGTCCATCTGCATGCGTTGGTGTGTGGAGAGAGAGAGAGGCACATATTACTTGAGGCATTCACTTGCTCCTCTGCCTAGAGAGCACTCAATCTCTCTCACATGTCACATTGGACATGCTGTGTGTGTGTGTGTGTGCGTGTGTGTGTGCGTGTGTGTGCGTGCGTGTGTGTGTGCGCGTGCGCGTGCGCACCAGACCTGAGTGTTTGACAGCCAGCTAAGGGATGATGTGTACTGGTGGTGAGGTTGTTTTGGACTGGAGAGAGAGAGAGAGAGAGAGAGAGAGAGAGAGAGAGAGAGAATATGGAATGGGGAGAGGGAAGGAGGGATGTAGTATGGAATGGGGAGAGGGAAGGAGGGATGTAGAATGTTGTAGCGAGGTAAGGATGCACGACTAGATTGAGAGAGAATATGAAATGGCTCATATCACTGCAGCCCAGGCTGTTTCTGAGAGAGAGCGAGAGAGAGAGAGAGAGAGGTGCTGCTGGATAATGCTGTGTCACTGGTGCTCACCACAGAGGCACTACGCATAAGCAGGCACCTGCTATATGCAAACACCTCACCTAGGTGTGTGTGTAAATAAACCCTCTGCCTCCTGAATACTCAATATCACTTTGACATGTTGACATCATTCTGATCCTTCTCTTGTCGACCTCGACCCATGGAGGCTTATGACCAAAGGCGTGCGTAGGTGGGGATGGTGTGTGTGTGTGCTTGTGTGTGATAGATGGCAGGTTGTGTGGGTGGGGGAGGGGAGGGGAGAAGGTGACTTTGATGTGTATGATGGGAGCGACACATCAGAGAGGGGACTCCACTGTGAGGCAATTCATTAATCATGTGTGGATTATATTTGGGAACAGCTCGTCCGTCTGGGGGTGTCTGTAGTTCTCTCTGTGCATATTTGTGGAGCTTCACTGACGTGTGTGTGTGTGTGTGTGTGTGTGCAATTGTGTGTGCCTGTGCAGACACAAATTCAATTGAGTTTGCCCTCTTACCATCGTTGCGTGCGTGCGTACATGCGTGTGTGTCTGTGTGTCCCTGTGTGAGCAGCTCCGTTCGGCTTGCTGAGGTGGCAGCCTGCCTCTGTGAAGATGTCGGTGAAGGGTGAACTGTAAAAGGGAGGGAGGAGGAGGAACGGATAAGGAGAGGAAAGATGGAGGGAGAGGTAGAGACAGAGAGAGGAGGAACAGATGAGAAGAGAGGAGGGAGAGAGAGGTAGAGACAGAGAGGAGGGGAAACGGATGAGGAGAGAAGGGAGAGGGAGAGAGGTAGAGATGGAGAGAGGAGGGGGATGGATGAGAGGAGCGAGAGGGCAAGTGTCAGTGAGGGAGGGGGATGGATGAGAGAGAGGGAGGAAGCGAGGGAGAGCTAGAGAGAGGGAGGAGGGAGAGCTGGAGGGAGGAGGATCGAGAGCGAAAGCCGGCACGTGAGATGGGTGTGGGGAGGGTTCTCTGGAAGGGCGGAGTTAAGCATCAGGCAACCGCCTGCCTGCCTCTCCCTCTCATCTTTTGCTCTCTCTCGCTCTCTCTCTCTCTCTCTCTCTCTCTCTCTCTCTCTCTCTCTCTCTCTCTCTCTCTCTCTCTCCCCCTTCTCTATCTCTCCCTCTCTCCCTCTCTCTCACTCTCGTTTTCTCTCCCCATCTTTGTCCTTCGGCTCAGCTAAGTCAGTACACCTGCAGTCCTCTCTGTTTATCCCTCATTTTTTCTACTCCCCCTCCTCTTTTTAACTCCTCTATTCTCTCCTTCCAGTGATATTCCTCAGGGTTGGAGAGGATTTTGGACGTCTGTTTATGTTTTTACAATATTTTGGTCTATTTTTCCTTCTCCTTCATTCTGGACTGTTTTCTCTTTCCTTTCCTCGTCACCTGTTCTGTGAAGCCACTACCTTTCACTTTTCTTTTTTTCTGGAGAGAGGAGGGGAGCAGCAGCAGCAGTAGCAGTAGCAGTAGTAGGAGGTGTGAGCCTGCGAGAGTGAGTTAGCAACGTGGTGGCCGGCAGTGTGTGTGTGTGTGTGTGTGTGTGTCTTTGACAGAGCGAGAGAGGGGAAGAGCATGCGTGTGTGTGTGTGTTTGAGAGAGAGATAGAGAGAGGGAGAGAGAGAGAGGACCGCGTGTTCCTTGTTTGTGTGTACGAACTTGTCTTGTTTGGGTCCCGAGAGGAGGGTACTGAGGTTGCACGTGTGAGTGTGTAAAAGGAAGAGTGTGTGTGTGTGTGTGTGAGTGTGTGTGTGGTAATGATGGTTGTGCCGGTGGCCGCCGGTGCCTCTGCTGCTGCCTCCGCTGTGCCCTGTCAGGCTCCTGAGCCGTGCCTCCAGCACCGCTGCCTCCTCCCCTCACCATGAGCCTGGCGGCACGCGTCTCCTGCTCCATGCTCAACTGCTTCGTAAGTCCACCTGCCTCCTTCCCTCTCATTTCTCTGTCTGTCTGTCTCTGTCTCTCTATCTCTCTCTCTCTCTCTCTCTCTCTCTCTCTCTCTCTCTCTCTCTCTCTCTCTCTCTCTCTCTCTCTCTCTCTCTCTCTCTCTGCTGTGTTTTGTATTTGGAATGTGTGTCTGTGTATATTTCCGTGTGTGTGTGTGTGTGTGTGTGTGTGTGACTGAGAGGGAGTTCAGTGGCAGCATTTTAGTGAAGCGCTGTGTGGAGGTTGTATGTGTGTGTGAAGGGGGATGTGGTGGTGGGGGCTGCTGCTCCAACACGTGAGGGCTGCAGCTGCTGAGGATGCCGTCCGTGTTCCATGCGGTTGCGATCAGTGCTCTAGCCTAGCTTAGTTTAGCCTAGCCTAGGCAAATGGGGTAGCAGCAGCAGCAGCAGCGTCTTTCAAATCACACAGGGTTAGGATGGAGCGTGTTGGCAGTTTTGTTTGTTTGGGAATCTCTCTGTCTTAGAAATGGAGGTGGTGGAAAGTGGTGGGGGGAGAATGAAAGACCGATTTTTAAACGAAAGAGGATTATCTCTCCAATGGGACATCAATCATATCCCTTTTATCACACCTCCCTGAGTCTTCTCTCTCTCTCTCTCTCTCTCTCTCTCTCTCTCTCTCTCTCTCTCTCTCTCTCTCCCTCTCACTGCTGCATGCTTGTGTTCCTCTTCTCCTGGCAACAGTGGTTAAGGTCGGTGGCTAGCAGACAGTGGCGTGCGCTCGATGGCAACAGCGGTGGTTATTGCAGCAAGCTGCGCATGGACGGGATGTATAGGATTATGTAACAGCCATGCGTGCACGTTCTCTGTCTTGGCGTCGTAGATAAATGAAGAAATAAATAAATAAATGAAGGGGTAGAAAACACCGGCTGCAGTCGGCTGGCAAAGACAGAGGGAGAGGAGAGAGAGGGAAAGAGGAGAGCGAGAGAGAACACGAGGTTCTGAACGATGTGTTCCCATGACGGAGGAGAGCTAGAGTTGTGCTGCAGATATGACCCCCCCCTTCCCCATTCGACTAACCCCAACACCACCACCCACCATGCTGCCCAGAAGCAGCAATAAGGGACGGGAGGGGGGGGCCCGTTGGAGACTTCAAAACAATGGGGAGCGGGGACCAGACTCTGGCATCAGTGTCTATTGCCGTACTCTGTACTGCCTCACTCTTAAAATATTGCTCTCTGTCCTGTATTTTTTTTGTTAATCGCTTTGATAATTGAAACAAAAATAAAAAAATGTCTGCACACAACAATCCTTTTTTTATTGCCAAGCTTTCTAGTCAAATGCCTTCCTCAGAGAACATGATTGTAAACTGCTTTGGATAACTATAAGTGACAGCTAAATGTAAAGTAATGCATGGTGATATGGAATTCGGGAGGGGGTGGTGTTGTATCTGGTGTTTCATGACCCATTTCAGGGAGATCCAGTGCATCAGCTCCAAATGTAATGTGTGGTGCTCTGGGATATCGGAGGGGGAGGCTGGTGTTTTGAGCTGCTGAAGGGAGATCCACAGCTTCAGCATCAGCATCAGCACCAGCCGGCATAAAGGTCCCAGGAGTCAACCTTTGACCTTTTGTAACAGCCTGCGTCTTTCACCTTCATTGACCACATCCTTCAGTGCACAAGGCAACCATGGATTTATTGACGGGCAGATTGGAGAGATCGGTTGAAGCGAGCATTGCGTCGATCAAATCAATGAGCAGACCTGGGCTGGATGTGTTAGCAGTAATGCTCCCTCGGTCACCTTCACTAGTCCTTATGAATGGCTTCTGTTTTGCTAATAGAAAAACAATGCAACGCTCCTTCAATAGTTTGAAAGGTGAAATGCTGTAAAGCAGAGAGAGCAGAGTTGCTGCTAAAGCATATAGTTACGGGCAGAGGGGCACTGGCGCAGCGCGCTAAGCCCCCCCACATATGGGCTTGCACGGTTCAAGTCTGGCCCGTGTCCTTCGACAGCCTTCTCCCATCTCTCTCTCCCTCTCTCTTCCTGTCATGCTTTCGACTGTGCTATAAGCAATAAAAACACACACACAAAAAAGAAAGTGACTTGCAGCAGCATTTTCTAGTCAGTCCGCATCTGTGTATCTGTGTCTCTCGTAGCTGCTTGTAACTGTGCCTGAGACTCTGTTTACAGGTCTCTCTACAGAATACATGACAACATATTTGTCAGGTTTCTTCTAGAACCACTTCTGTTTGGCCATTTTCCCTCTTTTTGACTTGTCTGCACCTTCTCCATCTACTACACCTGCCTCTAGTCTTCTCTGCGTGTGTACTGCACTGTTGTTTTTTGATCCGGATGGCTCCACCTGCTCCTTTTAATGTGGTGAGCCTGTTCTCAAATAGAGCCATAAAGTGCATGATTGAATTGAGGCAGGCTGTATTTTTTCCACCACTCATCTAATCTAGTGCCGTCCTGAGCCTCCCTGACTAGATTCACTTAAGTGAATCAGGAGAGAAACGGGAGCTCAGTGTCAGCAGGTTGTGTGTGCACTGTGTACGTGCATGTGTGTATGTTTCAATGTGGGTACTTTATGATTGGCTGTGTGTACAGAGTCTTTGTGGTGTGACTGTGTTTGTGTGTGCAGACAGTATATGCTTCAAGGTGGATGTATGATTGTGTGTGGGTGTGTGTGCCTCTTCTTGTTTATGGCTGCGTGGCAGCGTGTGCTGTCTGCCGCTGTGCCCTGTGCTCGGCAACTCTGAAAGCTCATATGAGGTGGCACTGTGCCCGCGGCCCCTGAGGGTGCAAGAGAGCGCTATCAGAACTGTCTGGGGAATGAGCACCGCACCACGGGCAAGGCAGATTTATTTATGCTATTTGGCATATTTCATATACTGGGTAGCTCAATGTGCTTCACAAAAAAACTGTTAAAGCAAGGGCAATCAGAGATGGCAGTCTGGACCCCAGCTTAATTCTACATGCACATAATGTGTGTTTTTAGTGCCACCCACAGGCGACTCAAAACACGACAGACAGACAGACAGACAGACAGACAGACAGACAGACAGACAGACAGACAGACAGACAGACAGACAGACAGACAGACAGACAGACAGACAGACAGACAGACAGACAGACAGACAGACAGACAGACAGACAGACAGACTCATTGCCATGTCTGGCCCAACCTCTCTCTGGGCGGCCAAGTTAACAACAAGAAAACTGAAAAACATCCAAGAGATTGGAGGAAGCTAAACCTTACTTGAAGAGTTTGTTGTCATATAGCCCACATGAGCGCACATCAGCTGCAGGAAGAGCAGACTCCCCGCACTCGACTCCCGTTCTCCCCTCCACCCCTCTCATCCATCCATCCATCCATCCATCCATCCATCCATCCATCCATCCATCCATCCATCCATCCATCCATCCATCCATCCATCCATCCATCCATCCATCCATCCATCCATCCATCCGCAGCATGGCTCTGTATCACATGTGTATAGTGCTGCTTATGTAATGATCCCAGAGAGCCGAGGGCCGCGCTCACCGTGCTAGCCAAGTGTGAAGTAGAGCTAGGCTGATGAGCTGGCAAGCATGAATCATCCACTATCATGTTGGGGAAAAAAATAAACGAAAAAGTCTTTGACTGGAGGTCTGATGGATGTAGTTGAAGGTAACTGCACTGTGGCGATCCGATTCTTTGTGATGAGGTTTGTTTGTTCAGCCTCACACATTTTCTGGTGACCTGGCACCCTTGACTCTTGTTAATCATCACTGCTGCTCAAGCTTATCACTTCAATAACACCTTGATTATTATCATCCTCGTGATATGTTGAGGCAGTAAACTCATTCATAGCATCCATGTGACCTCTTGACTAAAACGTGAACCCATGTCCAGCCTGCATCACGTCATCAGTATATTTATTTTAGTATAATTATTACATTTATTCAGCAATATAATCAAGCAAAAGTGATTGCTAATCATGAAAAATCCTGTATTGTAACCAAGGTTTCATTACCCTAATAAAGATACAATTATTTCACATTATGATTACAGAAATTCATTGATGATGAAAGTAAATCCAAATCTTTTTTTGCATCAACATTGCAGTGCAAACAGGAATCAACTGTGCCTTTGATAAAACTGTGTCCCAGTGGTGAAGCAAGGCTGGCATGTATCTATCCTGCATGCATCGCATCACAGGGCACCCAGTGAAGCCTCCTGTCCGACTGGTGCTCTCCTCTGAGCACCTTGAACATGGCATGGCACCAGGCCGGGGCGGCCCCCTGAAATATTCATGACCTGTGTGAGGCCGAGCGGAGCAAGAGTGCTCTCTGTCTGTCTGAGTGATCACATGAAAGGAAAATCACCCTGTCTGTCTGTCTGCATCTCTCCATCCATCCCCTTGAGGTCTGTCTGTCTGTCTGTCTGTGTCTGTCTGTCTCTCATCCCCCTGAGCTCTCGCTCTCATGATTTCTCTCTCTCCCTCTCTCTCTCTTTCTCTCTCTCTCTCTCTCTCTCTCTCTCTCTCTCTCTCTCCCTCTCTCTCTCTCTCTCTCTCTCTCTCTCTCTCTCTCTCTCTCTCTCTCTCTCTCTCTCCCCCTCTCTCCCCTGTTCTCTTTGTCCCATTCCAGGGGCCTCATGTACAAAGAATATCTGAAAAGATACATTTTCTGATAAAATTTCCAAAACATTTTCAAGCTGATTCATGTGGTAAGTTTTATGTCCGATTTCACATGAAATTTAGAAAGTCAGTATTAGTACATCTGAAAATACATGTTTAAAGTTACTTAAAGAGCTACCCCTACACTTACAACGTGCTTAAACAAGTTTTGTACGTGAGGCCCCAGATCTTTTGTCTCATTTACCTCCTCCCACATCTCTCATCCATTGTGACTCGACCTTGCCAACTGCCCATTGCACCCAGGATGGGTGCCAGTGGAATGTTGGTTTGGTTCGTCATTGTCAAAGTAATAGAATGATGGGCCATTCACAGGGTCCACCAATCATTTACCAGTTGGCCTGGTCGATTTTAGAACTTGACAAAGCATGAGTTGAAATGTAGCTCACTACAATGGTAGCAGTTAAGAAGGCGGAAAGATACAAACACTGTTAGGATCAAACATTACATAATGCAGGTTTAAGATTGGGCAATTATTGGAATTCATTAACTGATGGCTTGAACATTTTTGGCTCAGTTGCTTGGGAGGTTATCAGAAGACTAATGCATTTGCTTGCACTGTTAGTTAAGGACTCTTGTGTTAATTCAATTATAGTCTATGCCAAGACTGCTCAGCAATTTCAAAATTGGGCCTGAAGTGTATGGGGTAAGAGCAGTTCGTCTGAAATATTGCAGTGCACTGTGCTGATGAAGTATTGCAATATGCTTTGCTACACCATACAATGATAAAATATAAATAAGAAAACACAACATGCTTCACTATTGTAGATGTAAATTGAATGAAATAATAAAATTAATATTAATATATAAATATTAAAAACAAACTCAATTACACAATGATTTTCTCTTTTACAATTAAAGTGTTAGTATTTCAGCATAACAAGGTCTGGTCATGCTTTATAATTAAAGAATAGAGCCTAGAGTTTTTGGCCCCTGTGATGCAACAACTTGAAACAATTCCCATTAGAGGTACGCCACACAAAATTACTTTGGGTCGGGTCTGCTCATGGTTCTCTCCTCTCTTGTGCTGTAATTAAATCTTTCAGGTTTTCAGAGGGTTTTTTGTCATTTGGATTGAATCACACTTTTGTTCACGTTTAGATTCTCATTAAAATCTTGTAACAGACATTTCCAAGATTGGAGATTGACATTTCTCTGAAAGCTCCTTTCTTTGAAGTCTTTTGTGACCAACCATTTATGTGCAGAGACAGGCAATATTGTCATTTTAGCTGCCCTCCATTGTTGAACCGAGCACGAGCAGCATTAGAACCAGACGCGTTTGAGCAACCCGCTCACTTTAATCTGAAGGGGTTCTAATCCCCAACAAAGCTCTTGGCCGATTAAGTGAATTTTCAGTCTACGCATTGACGACAGGCACTCATTGTATCCCGGGAGGAGAAAGAGAACGAAAAGAAAGGGGAGAAATGGTGTGAGAGACAGAGAGATTCCATCAGTAGTGAAGTGAAAGAGGAAAAGGTCCAATTCTGTGTCCATGGCAACTAGAGAGTCTCATTCAAGGTGGCTGTGATTTCTGGGTGCATGTATTGACTGTCTTCCTCTGATGAATGTAGTGCCAATCCCAACTCTTGTGCTTGCTCTTTGGGATTCAACACTGCTCTCAGTTTCTCTTTTCACCCTCTTTCACTTTCTCCTTCTTTCTGTTTCTTTTCTCTCTTTCTCTTTTTCTCTTTCTGTCTGGCCCAAGTATTTCAATCCTTCACTCCCACGCTCTATACATTCACTAATCCATGAAAGAGAATCTGACTTGTGCTGTTGAAAGAGGGGAGAAAAGGGGAGACTTTAAAAAGCTGTGTCTGTTTGCTCAATTAAAAGGCCTCTTATTTTCTTCTAAACAGCGCTGCCCAAGCTCACTCAGACTTCTACAGACAGAAGCAATCAAATCCACATCACATGAAACCATGAAAAACCACAAGGACACAACACAAGCCTGTTCCTATTCTTGCTCAAGCCAGCCCTTATTCTTACCCTATTGGTTAAAAATGGCACATAGACAAGAGTCAATTTCATGAGAGAGAGAGAGAGAGAGAGAGAGAGAGAGAGAGAGAGAGAGAGAGAGAGAGAGAGAGAGAGAGAGAGAGAGAGAGAGAGAGAGAGAGAGAGAGAGAGAGAGAGAGAGAGAGAGAGAGAGAGAGAGAGAGAGAGAGAGAGAGAGAGAGAGAGAGAGAGAGAGAGAGAGAGGAGAGAGAGAGAGAGAGAGAGAGAGAGAGAGAGAGAGAGAGAGAGAGAGAGAGAGCGCAGGGGGGAGGGTAGCAGTGCATCAGGAGTGACTAAGCAAAAAATGAACGAGAGAGTCGGGGAACAGTCAGTGCTGGACAGGGCACTATGTTTGGCTCCAGCGCCCTGTTCCCCTCCCCTCCCCTCTGTCTGGAGTGCCATGATGAATGAGGGCTTTGGCGGTCTGGATATAATGGGCATCAGGGGATGAGAAGAAGATCTGACACACAGGGTGCTCTGCCATCCAATAACGGAGGACTCTATGGAAGTGGAGTACTGTGTATAACTGTGTGTAGGAAGCCGCGTAAGAAAGTCTGTTTGGGCTGTAAAGGGAACAGACCTAATAGATATAAGTGGTGTAAGACATGCCCTGCCCTGCCATCCAGAAACAGCAGTGCTTCGTGTGTGGAAAACGATGTGGTTAAGTACAGGAAATGGTGTTTGAAATCTGTAGGACAGTATCACTCATTCAAATGATGAGTACTGATGAGCTTAGTGGGGTTTTCATCAGACTTCTCAAAGCTGATGCATACATGAAATTCCATTATGGATGCTCCAGCTCTCTTAACGACATCCCCACAGCTCATAGGTGATGTGTAACTGCTCTCTCCTCTGGAACTGTTGCTAAGGTCTTTTGTGAGGTATTGAAGGCTAAGGATGGGTTGTCAGATGACTAATGTCAGTACCTGAGGGAATGGGTTGCTTGGCACCCAAGTTTGTGTTTAGTTTCTTCTCTTCTCTTCTCTTCTCTTCTCTTCTCTTCTCTTCTCTTCTCTTCTCTTCTCTTCTCTTCTCTTCTCTTCTCTTCTCTTCTCTTCTCTTCTCTTCTACTCTACTAACTCCCTGCCTCTGTCTTTTCTCCTCTTCTCTCCCCTTCTCTCCCTTCGTATTGCACCCCCTTGCTGAATTTTGTCCTTTTCCTTTACACCCCCCACACACACACACCACTGCTCCCCCACTGTCTGCCTTCTCCGCTTGGGCTCTACTTTTTTCTAGGCTGCCCAGGATTCCTCTTTCAGGCTGTCTGCGAGGTTTTTTAGCAAACATACCTGTCAGAATTTCAAATTGCTACTCAAAGAACTGGTGCAGTGTACACACACACACACACACACACACACACACACACACACACACACACACACACACACACACACACACACACACACACACACACACACACACACACACAGCCTCAGATGTCGCTAGATGCTGCCAGCTGTCCTTTAGGGGAGGATGCTTTGCGCAGTAAGACCAATCTTGCAGCGTCAGTCATTGAGTCATCCAGAGAGGAGAGCGAGAGCGAGAGAGAGGCAGAGATAGGTTGAGATGAAGGAGGAGAGAGCTGGTAAGAGGAGAGTGCATCGTGAGAGAGAGAGAGAGAGAGAGAGAGAGAGAGAGAGAGAGAGAGAGAGAGAGAGAGAGAGAGAGAGAGAGAGAGAGAGAGAGAGAGAGAGAGAGAGAGAGTGATGGATATTCCAGGAGATTTGTGGCACGGATGGAAGACGTGCGGCAGGCAGCCTTCTCTGTGTTCCTTTTAGGAGATGACGTGTGAGCTCTAAATCACTTTGTGCAATTCTGGGACTGGTGCCCGCTCTCACCCCTGGTCTGCTCACGCTCTCTATCTCTTATCTCTAGATATACAGTATCTCTCTATCCAGCCCCACCCCACCCCACGTCTCACGCCTTCCATGTTTCCATCTTTATCTCTCTCCCTCTTTCTGTGTCTGTGTCCCACTCTATCCACCTCTTTCTCTTTCTCTCTCCCTCCCAATATCTCCCTCCTTGTCTCTCATTTCCTTCCCTTTCTCCCTCTCCCCTGCTATCCTCCCTCATCCATCTCTCTCTCTCTCCCCACCCCACGTCTCCCACCTTCTATGTGCCCATCTTTCTCTCTCTCTCTCTCTCTCTCTCTCTCTCTCTCTCTCTCTCTCTCTCTCTCTCTCTCTCTCTCTCTCTCTGATGTCTTGTGCTGTCTGCAATAACTCATATCCTCATAACCCAACTCCAGGCTCTGTCCCTCTACAGTCCCCAAATGGGACCTTCTCACTCAGCAGAACCTGTGCATAGTTAATATTGCTGTGTCAGCTCAGCACTTACAGAGTGAGGACTAAATGCACTCTAGAAGGAGTGTTGAAATTCACTCTGCAAGTGTTGAATTGGGACTGCAAAAATGAACTGAGTCGGATTAAGTGCCGTTTTATCGAGTGTTTTTGATTCCACTCTCTTATGTGTTGAATTATTTCTGTGAAATCTCTAGAGGCGAATGGGACCTGCCCAGTCAGCAGGTGGTGGGGTATTAGAGTGGCAGCCGGTAGTTTGAAGCCCCTCCATCTCAATGCTCTTCCGCAGTGACCACCCTCGCCACCCCCCGCACCCCAACCGTACCCCAACCGCGCTGAGGGTCAAGTTTGGCAGATTAGATGGATGACTGCGGCCACCGTTTTACGCTCCCGAAAGTTCAGCCGTGTTGGCATTGACGGGGGTGGGAGGCAGACAAATTCCGTTGACAGATCGCCGGTCATCCTCACACCCATACGTCTTCTGCACCTTTTCCCTCCAGTCGTCTTTTGCATTTTTCTCCTGTCTGGGTCGACTTGACGCCGGCGCTGCAGTGCAGTTGCAGCTTTTCTGCAGGAGTCAAGTTGGCCTCTCCTGCAGCCAATCTGAATTTTTAATACTCCTCCAACTACTGCTGACAAAAAAGCTAAAAAAAAATCCTCTGGTATGTAAAGAGGGTTTTTCTAGTGCTCTCCAGGGAGTGTAGAAATATATGGTACGCAGGCAAGCAGGCAGGCACGCCTTAGGAACACAAGTTCAAACACGGCCTGGCCTTTTGAATGGAAGAGAATCCGGCAACACACACTCCCTGTTGTGGGTTTGCACAGCCCAATTAGGTTACCTCCTGCAAAGGGCCTACCATGTAGAAATGGCAGGTGGAGCTGATTTAACATGACTACTACCACAGTGGGGCCGAGATGATGATGGGAGAGAGACAGAGAGAAAGGGTAATGTAAGGGAGGGTAGAGGGGGAGATGGGGAAGAAAGGGGGGATGGGGAGAGTTGGGTATGAGAGAGAGAGAGAGAGAGATACTCGCACAGAGAAGGTGATAGGCGGAGCGCGAAAGTAGAAATGATGGAGAGAATCAAAGAGAAAGGGAGAGAAAATATCAAAGGCAGTGAGGTAGTGTGGGAGCACAGTTACAGCGAGGAATAAACGCATATAAATGCTAACGACACTGCTTTTGAAAATTCTACAGCAGCACCAGCTTTATCATTATAGGACCAACTAATGACTAAGAATATGCATAGTTTATCCTTTTTTTTTTACTCTTATGCATAATTTTCACACTTTTTTCCTACCAAGTTACTACTGTTAGTGGCGCTCTTCTTTAGATGTTTTAGTGCTGAATGTCTTAGTATAATTTTATCTACTTTCTCCTTACACTTTCAGTAGGTTGGGCATTAGTACTGAACCTGGAGCTCCTATTAGTGCCAAACCCCATATATGTGCATCAGGGCTTTTTTTGAACGGGGAAATAGGGGCGCTCCACCCTCATACCTCCGTGGGTGCACCCTCATACTTTTATTTTTATATATATATATATTTGAGCGCCCCTAATAAATTTCTCATTCATGGGGGGGAACACCCCCCTTCACCCCCTGTAACCTGGCATGATGCTCCCTCATGCCAAAAAATCCTAGAAAAAGTCCTGTGCATGATTTCACCTGCTTTTCTAGATGCCCTCTTTTTTTACCACTTTCAATTCTTTGTTCATGCTGAACCCCACCCCAGCAACCATGCTGCCAATGCAGGGTGTGCCCCTTCCCATCCCCCTCTTCCTCCCCCTCTCCTTCCTCCTCTTCCTCCTCCTCCTCCTCCTCCAACCCCAACGCACATGTTCCATCACCTCACATGACGGTGTTCACATAACCTTGATGGTCTCCTGTGTTGTGTCAGCTCCATCCACGTGTGCGCTCATGCAGCACAGTAACATGCCGTACAATACTGCACAGCATGGCCAGCGTAGCGTAGCTTAGTGTAGCATAGCATAGCATATCTCTGCAGCAGCACCCCACGCCCACTGTGGCAGCGCTACACAGTCGACCGCACCCCTTATTCATCTGTCTACTACTGCGCTGAGCTGGATCCACACCAAAGGCTCTGCTCTTTCTACTCACACACTGGCTGCCACGCCCATACTGGCATAGTACACCCACCTGGGAAAATGGGGGGTTAAGCCTACCTTTTTTGAAGAACAGTAATTACACACCAAAAAGTTTGAACTTGAATGTGATGCTTGCACACATCAGCATTTACACAAACACACATGCGAGCGCGCGCGCGCACACACGCACACACGCACACACACACACACACACACACACACACACACACACACACACACACACACACACACACACACACACACACACACACACACAGACACACACACACAGGACATGTACACTCACCCTTTTACACACACATACACAGAGGTATGCACTCAAGTACACAGGCAATAATGTTCACATGTGTGGATGCATGAGTATGTTGAAGTAGCTGTAATGGCATACTTTTGCAGGCATACATACACTCACTCACACACCTAGCAGCGTGTTTGATTGCTCTGCCTCTGACCCAGTTAAGGGCGGGGAGGAGCTGAGGCTCTATGTCCTCACAGAGCTGAATTGCATTGTAAGAATTCGCCTGAGATATTGCTTTGGATCTTTCTGGAGCTATTCTACCCCCCCTACAGTATAACTTATTTTTCTGTATCTTATATATTTTTACTCCTCACGTTGTCTAACCTCAGGGTTATTTATTATTTTTCCCTCTCTCTTACCACATCTTCCCTTCTGTCATGTTCTCAAATACTTCCACCACTGCTACTTGCTCCCAGACCTGACTTGCTATCGCACAGTGATGTGATTGCCCTTTTGCTGAGAGAAGATAGGCAGACTCTGCAAAGAGAATGTGCTTCAGCGAAAAGTCATCTGAACAGACTTTTACACTAATAGAAATCACAATATTTCAAACGAAAATGGCAAAAGACAATTTAATGCCAAATTTCACTGCCTTCACGACTGCCTTCCCGCTCGCACTTGCTCACACAACAGGGGTCACATCTTATCCCCCCCCACGCTGTTCCCAGCCTCAATCTGTGGCATCGATAAAACGGCAGGCAGACCCCCTTTTCCTGAGAAATCATCAGCGTCATCAGCGTTTCAGGCGATGGCTTGTTTCTGAGCCATTGCTATGAGATGGGAATGGGAAGCATGAGGGCTGAGCCACATGCATGCATACAGTAGATGCCATCCTCTCCTCTCCTCTCCACTCCTCTCCACTCCTCTCCTCTCCTCTCCTCTCCTCTCCTCTCCTCTCCTCTCCTCTCCTCTCCTCTCCTCTCCTCTCCTCTCCTCTCCTCATATCAGTACAGGGCATGCTGTGCTCCCCTTATCCTTTTGGCAGCACCATGTGTGTCTTTTCTTTCCTCCACATGCTCCCTTTCTCTCACCATCTCTCTCTGTCTCTGTCTCTGTCTCTCTCTCTCTCTCTCTCTCTCTCTCTCTCTCTCTATATCTCTCTGTCTCTGTCTCTGTCTGTCTGTCTGTCTGTCTGTCTGTCTCAAATCAAATCAAATCAAATCAAATCAAACAAAGCTGTATTAGCATGAATGATGCAATCATTGTTGCTAAAGCTGATACAGAAGAAAAACAATATATATATATATATATATATATTTTTAAAAAATGTATTTTTTTTTAAAGGAAAAGGAATGAAAAACAATAACAAATGTCTTTCATTAAACTAATGCAAATATTAAAATGAAACAAGTGAAATAATTGTGTTAAATTAAACATAAATGAAATTATTCTTAAGGAAACTAACCATGTAGGCCATGTATATAATCTATATTTTTTATTTCGGTACTCATACATAAATACATAGGCCTACATGCTTATACGTGCACATACATACAAAATATTGTTCAAACATCTCTTAACTGGTGGCATGTCATTAAGTAATCTGCTGCTAAACAGCAATAGTTGATGTCTTCTCCCAATAATATAAATATCATGTCCTTTATTGACAGGTTGTCAAAATTGGGTATTTTTGTTCTCAGCATATTAAAGAATACCTGTCTTGTGGCAGTGTATTTGGAACAGTGAATTAAGAAGTGTTCTTCATTTTCGATCATGTTTCATTTTCTCTCTCTCTCTCTCTCTCTCTCTCTCTCTCTCTCTCTCTCTCCTTTTTCTCTCTCTCCTTCTCCTCATGCGCATTCTCCACATCTCTCCTCATCCCTCTCTCTCTATCTCTATCTCTCTTTCTCTCTCCAGTGTTTCCCACAGAAATTTTGGAAACTATGGGGGCAGCCGGGGTTTATTTTGTCCGGGGGGGGTCTTCTCACACGGGCCTTTTTTTTTGGGGGGGGGGTGTTTGTATTCTTGCAGCGTAAATGCAAAACGGCAAAACAATGACTACAGTATGACATTGGCGCATGGAGAAACTGTAGGCCTGGGCCTATATTTCATTAAAAATGCAGTACAGTGAATAATTTCTGTTTACAACACAGTTTCATTCGTCCCTCATGCAGGGATCTGGGAAACAATAATAAAACAAAATAGGAGCAGAGATAAGAATTTAAGAGCACTGTGAAATTGTTAACGCATAGACAAAAAGGGTCTTAGAGGGTAGGCTATGCCTTTTCCCCCACACATATCTGTAGGCGTACACATTCTACATGAGGGGTGCTGGTCACAGGGCCAGTTTTTTCCAAATTCCTCCCATAAAAACATTTATGTCTATATTCACATTCATTACACATTAATTTCTATATGCAGCCCGATGTCTCCTCTGCTGTGTCAATGAAGGTCTGTCACCAAACTCATTACAACTGTAAAACAAAGCCTAGGGAGTGTTAGTAAACTCATCCCAACTGTCCCTTCTCTGAAGGTTTTTTATATTGCTCCCAAACCCAAGTAAACTACAACAACTTGACTAGGCTTTTGATCCCTGTCTTTCAAGCACTTGTGGTTCTCTCTATAGCAGGGGTGCCCAACCTTTTTTTAACCAAGATCTACTTTTGAAGTTGATGGTCTGCCGTGATCTACCAAGTCAAATTCAAGGATGTCAGTATGAACATTTAAGACCACCATTTATTAATCACCATTATTATGAACAAAATGTTTTCAGTAGGCTACTATGGCCGTATCTTTTCAGTGTGTTTTTAAAGTGTGTTGAATAGCCTATCTTACAAAGCAAATGCAGCACTGATAGTATGCAGAGATAATTTCAGTCATACACAAGTCATAAACAACTGAAACAATTTCAAAATGATAAACATTTGGTATATAAAAGGCACATAGGCGCCCTATTTCTAAAATATGATGAAGCATTATCATGCCTTCAGTGGTATAGGCTACAAATTAAAAAGGGCTCAGAAATTCACCATTTGTTATATGGGTAAATAGTAGGCTACTGAGAGAGAGAGAGAGAGAGAGAGAGAGAGAGAGAGAGAGAGAGAGAGAGAGAGAGAGAGAGAGAGAGAAAGAGGAGATGAGAGAGAGAGAGAGAGAGAGAGAGAGAGACAGAGAGAGAACTCATTGGATTGGTTAACACCCCTGTTAAGTGTGACTTCTTCTATGAAGGTTTTTTTTTTTTTCAGCTCTCTGGGACAGTAGCACAGCAAAGGCTTTCTATTGTGAGTTTGGCCAATCGTTTTGTCCACAACTGAAGCAAGAAACAGCACAAATTGAAGTGAATTCCATACATGTCAACAACTAACATTTCCTTTACACGCGGCACGCGATGTAAACGCAGTTAGCGATGATGCATGCGACTAGCGATTTGGACGAAGATCCTCGCATATCGGCGTGTCATAACGCATCGTTGCGCACATGTTCTGTTACTCACCCGATGTTACACGTGTGCACACATGAATCAACTGTAATACCCTTACGGTCACTTCCTAATGCTTTCTCCTCATTCTGTGTTACCGTGGGACTACTTATCTAACCAATACAGAGTCTATAGGATGTATTTACTCCAGGAGGAAAATGCGAAGGAAATTCAAAATCGTAATTCAAATCGTTTTTAACAAAAACGGATATCGTTTAAAAAAAAAAAAAAAATAAAAATTTTTTTTTTTTTTTTTTTTCTTTTTACATTTTCGTAAACTATGGCGGCCAAATTTAAACTATGGCGGGCCGCCATAGTTTCCTTAATGTATGGGAAACACTGCTCTCTCTCCTTTTCCCTTTAGACTGTCTCTTCCACACACCATCTCTCTCTCTCTCTCTCTCTCTCTCTCTCTCTCTCTCTCTCTCTCTCTCTCTCTCTCTCTCTCTCTCTCTCTCTCTCTCTCTCTCTCTCTCTCTACTCTGCTGTCTGCTGTCTGTCTGACAGACAAGCCCCCTCCACTCCCTCAGTTTCCTGCCAGCCCTCTCGCATGCACCATGTCAGGTTTTATCTGAGTGACAGGTGGTGCTGCTGGCATCCCTCCCTCGCTCCCTCCCTCCATCTTTCCCTTTTCCTCTCCTGCACTCTCTCCCTTGTGTTCTTTCTCTCAACCTTGTGCTCTCTCACTTGTGTATATTCTCTCTCTCTCTCTCTCTCTCTCTCTCTCTCTCTCTCTCTCTCTCTATCTCTCTCTCTCTCGCTCTCTCTCTCTCTCTCTCTCCCTCTGTGGGACTGGTACTCCTGGGTCAAAAGCGGGGCCCTGGGGATTTCGTGTGGCTCAGTCCACTAGCTATGCAGTACCATGAGACAGACAGACAGACAGGCAGGGGGGAACACATGTTAAGCACACAAGCCCCTGTTGGATAATAGTAGATAAGTCCGCGAGTCCTGCTGGAGGTCAGATGTTCATGACACATTGCTCATTTTGTTTTAAATTAATCAGCCGCTGAAGTCATTTGGTTGACAGATTAGGGGACACAGCTCTCTCTCTCTATCGCTCTCACCCTCTCTCTCACTCGCGCGCTCTCTCTCTAGCTCTCTCTCTCTCGCTCTCTCTCTCTCGATCTCTCTCTGTCACTCCGCTGCCACCACGAAGCCTCAGCTCAACCATTAGACATTAGTCATGTTTTCCTCTCCTTGATGGAACTGAAATAGAAGTCGTCTGTGCTGTGCTGGAGCAGGTCCCATTACTAAGAACCAGAAGACAGCCTGTAGTCTGTGGAGATGGACACAGTCTCTGTGGATATGGATGGTGGATGTGGCTGTGCCGGCCTGCCAAGCGGCCCCTAGTCTGTCTGCATCCAGACGGTGATGAATGAAGGGAGCTAAGAGCACCTGCTGAGGGGGCGGGAAGGACAGGGCAGGTGGCGAGCGGGAGGAGGGCATCTGAAGTTCTCAAATGCTGCTGAGCGTAACATCTGAAATTAAATGGAGGAGGTGCTCTTATGGTGCCATAGCTCCACATGGTAAGCAAAGTTCAGCATCTCAGACAGATGCATGTTTTGTGTTTATTCGTGACTTCGTGTGTCGCACCTGCCCTTGGCTGTTTATTTTGTGTGCTTGTGCCCTCAAAGGACTAATTGGCAACCTCAACTGAACTGAGCCCAAAATGAAATAATAAAATTAGGAAGTTTGAGGAGCAGACATGTTTGACAGCAGTTTGTGACGACAAAGTGACGTCTCTCTGTTTTTGTCTGTCTGCTCTCCCCTCTCACTCTCTCTCTCTCACTCACACTCCCCCCCCCCTCTCTCTCTCTCTCCCTCTCTCTCCCTCTCTCCCTCCCTCTGCAAGGTCACCTTATGCACCCCCTCCTGCTGTCGCTTTTCACTCACTCACTGCCATCTGGCCGACAGTGTGAAGGAGCCCTCCACCTCGCCACTCCCTCAGGCGGCACAGATACACCTTGCCAAAGCCTCATCTTTCCTCTTCCCTCACTCTCACTCTCTCTCTCTCTCTCTCTCTCTCTCTCTCTCTCTCTCGCTCTCTCCCTCTCCCACATACACGTAGCCACTTTGTCTCTTTCTCCATATGATCTTTCTCCTGTCCTCTATATCTGCCCACACTTGTCTCTTCTGTCTGCTAGTCAATCTGAGCACGCCTCCAGATATGTGACCAAGCATTCCAGTATTGAGAGAAATGTTTCTGCGGAGGATCAGTCCGACTGAAGGAGATTAATTCAAGTTAAGAGTAATATACCACTGGAGGTGTCCCGTGGGTTGTGCGAAAGAGAACCATTTTGAAAGAGACAAAGACCCAGGCAGTCCGATAATCCATTTAAAAGAATACAGCCCTCTTTCAGTCGCCCTCAGTCTACACTCTAGCTTAGCACATCATCATCATCATCTTTGCCCTCTTTGTCACCGCCCCAGTGTGCGTGCGTGCGTGCGTGCGTGCGTGGCGCTGTAATGAGCCCAGGGTTTTGGAGGAACATCTGTTGCTGGCGAGGCGTGGTGCCATCCAGCTGGGCCGGTTCGGGCCTCTCATTCAGTTTGGACCAGCAGAGAAGAAAAAAATAGAGAACTGCTGCTGGGCACACATGCGTTGTGCACGTGTGGCAATAGACTGCCAAGCTGCCAGTGCCAGCGCCAGCCCCATGGGACTTTTGGTTATTAGGACGTACTGGCATCAAGGGTGCTCAGATCCCAGACGAGCCCCCACCACCATCTCCCCTGTGAGGCCCATGGTAGAGCAGCAAGCCATCTGTAGTATAATCCAACCCCTACAGACTGGCTCCACACATCACAGGCCCCACCACATGCCTCTTGGTACTTCTTATCAGTCCAGGTCTCCAACCACAGTCCTCCTTGCCCAGTTCGTCTAATTAGCCCTTTTTACATCGACATCAGACAAGTTCCGTTTTTAAGCGAAGCAGGGTAAACAACTACCATTTTGAGGCCTTTATACAAAAGTGGCTCTGTGTACATCTATGGCAGTGACCAAAATACATGGCATAATATACTTAAATATTGAGTGCTCGAAGGAATCTGATGTCACATAAAGAGTTTAGAAACTGCATGTTTGCACAAGACCTGCATACTGCTTACAAGCATACTGAAAACAGACCGTCATGTCAGGATGGATGAGGCTGGATCGTCTCATCAACGCCTCTACAGTATACTCTCAACATAGCATAGTTTTTAAAAAGCCTTTTAGTGGTGGAATGTTTGGTGGGTTTGGCGTTGGTTATTTAGGTTTTGTGACGACCCTGTAGGCCCCCTCCTGGTGCTAGCTAGTCAGTGCACGGGCAAGGCTGGTGCCAGGTGGGTTAATTGTCGTCATTGAGTGCACCTGGGCGGTGCACTGCTTAAAAGGTGGAGCTCTGCTCCACTCCAGTAGGCACTCCTAGGCCGTGTGTGCGGACACACGGCCATTCTCTCTCTGATCTCTCTTACTTTCTGTTCTGTCTGTCTCCCCCTTCGTTCTATGTGCCTCCATTCTCCACTCACTGACATGCACTGCACCCATTCACTCAGCCCATACCATGCTGCACCACACTTAAATCATACCCTAGACCTATTTCAATTGTAAATAAAAGATTACTATTTGATCTGCAAATCTTTGTGTTGTCTCCATTTTTATGTTGCGGCTTTTGTCACGAGCCAGGTCGTAACAGTTTCTCTAGGTGCAAGGGATTGTGTCAGCTTCCCCTTGTGCATTCCTGCAGACTAATGAAGAATGAGCTGTCAGGTGGTACCACTAACCTTTGACTTCCATCCAGACGGGGCCCGCTGTGGAATATTGAGCAACAACGTAATCCGACTGATGGATCAGCGGTCAGCATTTTTTTTTCAGTCGCCTGTTATGGTTTGATTGGTGTGGCGTGTCTGTGGCCAAGGTGGCTTGCTGGTCACAACAGTCTTCAAAGTTTGTCACAGCTCGTAAATCAAACCAAATCTCTGCAGACTGGAAAACAGCTCAGCACTTTCCTCCTTGTTTTGGTAACTATTTGCGAGCAAGGAAAAGAAACACTGTGTGTGGAATACAAATTGCAAGTGCTTCTATGAATACATACAGAGATAAAAGCTCTCGACTTTCACTAAACTGGAGTTTTTTTATATTTTTACATAAATATAGGCAAGGTCTATTTCATATTAAAACAGCTTATTGTACCTTCCTCCTTGTTCAGGCAACTATTTGCAAGTAAGAAAAAGCTTGTCATTTGGATTCCACACGCAGTGACAAAAAATCCTTGACTTTCACTGAACTGACGTGGAATGTATTTCATATTTATGTGCCATCGGCCCATTTAGCCACTTGTCTGCCTTCATGAAGGATTGAAGAAGTGAAATGGGTTTTTCAAGGCATCATGATTTTTCACGTCCCCCCTTCCGGCATTTATTAGAGATGACCGGACCCTGATTAAACTCCAGGCAGTTGTTTTTGATAGATGATTAATCTGGTGTGCGTCTGTGTGGCGGGAAGGGGGTGTGAGAGAAGGAGAGAGCACAATGTTTGTTCTGAGCGGCATCATCTGAAGTTACAGTCTCTCTCTCTCTCCCTCTCTCTCTCTCTCTCTCTCTCTCTCTCTCTCTCTCTCTCTCTCTCTCTCTCTCTCAATGTCCCTCCCCTCACCGTCATCCTCCTCCACCCCCTGACCAAGAAAGACCTGCACAAGATGACCTTTGAACCCCCTATGTCCACCTCTTTTTCCACTTCCATCTCAAAACCTCACCGCAATCCACCCCTCTTTCCCACTCCCTCCCACCTCAGTTTTTTTTACCACCCTACATACCATGAGCTATTCTGGGCCAGGCCATGAAGACCACAGTACAGTAGCTCACGGAGAAGCAGAGGAAGGTTTCAATAATTGATGTAGTGGGTGATGCATCGTTCTGTATTCAGAATTTTAAAGAGGATAAAGCTCTCTCTTTCAGTTTGGTTCGCTGCGATGATGATGAGACGCACAAAATCGACAGCGAGAGTAAAGCTTAACAGCATTGGAAACTCAGTGGGACATGAAATTACAAAGCAATGTTAATATTAAAGCTCTGAGAATATCATGTTCTCAACTCAAGCAGACTTTGTTTCATTGGGTCCTGGTTCCACCCCTATTGCCCACCTCCCTCGTATTGGTGCCAGGGCAAAGACAGACCTTCACCTTCTCCTCAAATGATGATGCACAAAGTGTTGCACAAGCACCGCATGTCCGGTGAATGTTTAACCTGGGGTTGGCATGCCTGTGAACACGTCCACCTGGACACTGGGCCGGACAGGGCAGGAGGGGAGGGGAAGGGGATGGCAGAGACGGATCCTACAGTAACTAGACAGACTTGGCAGCTGCTGAATGTCAGCAAAGTGCTCCGTCATTGGTGTTTCCATAGATGCGCTGCATTGGAGATTTTGAGTCGTGACTGCTTCCAGATGTGCGTGTGTGTGTGTGTGTGTATGTATGAATATATGCGGGCAAGTACGCCTGTATGTGTGTGGGTGTGAGAATAGGAGTAAGAGAGGGGGACTCAATGAATGATTGAGGATGTGAGTGTGTGCCTGTTTGGGAGGACTTAGTCACTGCTCTCTTCCTGGGATGGTTCATGTATATGTGCGTGCGCGCGTGTGCGCGTACGCGTGCACATGCATGAACGTGTGTCAATTGCACTGCTATGAACCTGGCAGTCGTGACTTGACTGTAGCGTGACTTGGGTGTAACAAAGCACTGCTCTCTGCAGAGTTGAGAACACACACACACGCCCGAGCGCACACACACACACGCGGACACACACACCATTCGCTCTCCCCATACAGCACTGGGGGTGGGCGGGTGATGGACCCCATCTTAATGGGGGGTACTGAGCATGTACACACACACATACACACACACACAAACTGACCCCCCTCATCCTGCGCCCCCATACAGCAACAATTGTTGGAGGGGTAGGGATGAAGGACCCCATCTTCATGGGGTCCACTAAGCGTGTGCTTGGGTCACGCGCACACACACACACACACACACACACACACACACACACACACACACACACACACACACACAGTCCTCATCCTGTCTCCGCATACAGCACTGACATTGGGAGTCGGGATGGGGGTTGATGGACCCCTCTCTATGGGGGGTGCTGACTGACTGAGTGCGTGCTTGGGCCACACAACAGGAGACCAGAGAGCCGTGTGCTTCTAAACCACCAAGGGCCCTCCTCGAGGCGGCCAGACTGAGTTTAAATATTTATCCAAATCAGAATGAGAATCGGACGACGTGTGAGCAACTGTGTGTGCTCAGTTGTTCAAATATCCTGTTGTGGAGCTGCTAGAGGTTGGATTAGTGTGTGTGTGTGCGCGCATGTGCGTGCGTGTGTGGTTTGACCTAGTATGAGGTTTGACATGTGAATATATATTTGGAAAAGTGTGTGTCCATGTGTGTGTGCCGGGGAGGAGGGGGGGTTGTCGTCTGAGTGGGCGGTGAGCTAGTATGAAGGTGAAATGTGAAAATGTATTTCGGAAAGGACCCTGTCTGACTCAGTGTGTCAGGATTGAGAGGTACTCTATATGAAGGGTGAAATATGAACATGTATTTGGGGGGGAGGCCTGTCTGATCGACTGTTTTTGTATGCCTGCTCTTGTGTTATCTGTCTGTGCGAGGCTTGAGTGTAACCATGCGTGTTGACGTGTGCTCCTCTCTGACAGGGTGAGGAGGGCCCCCCCAGTCTGGAGTACATTCAGGCCAAGGACCTGTTCCCCCAGAAGGACCTGGTGAAGGAGGAGGATAGCCTCCAGGTAACTAACACACACACACACACACACACACACACACACACACACACACACACACACACACACACACACACACACACACACACACACACACACACACACACACACACACTACCTCATACTCACACATTTGCACATGCTGACAAACACGAGCACACACATCTTAGCGGGGTCTTTTCTGGCCATTACATATACGCCCCAAATTGCAGATGAACACATGCACAGACCAACACTGGCCAGTGGCACCAGACATGCCCTTTCTGACACACTGTCTCAGTTTACATTTTAGTCACACATTCTTTCCATGCCCTTGGAGATGTAATGGGCCTTTAGACTGACTGCAAACTGTTTATCAGCTACCCTTTGACACTTTGTACTCTGTGAAATGTAGTTTTTCGGGCTGAAATGAATAGATTAAGGAGTAAACAAACTGCATGCCAGTAAACAAACGTATTGCCTTTAGTGCTCATACCAAAGGAGATACATGTTCACTATTTTAGAGGATAAAGATAGACTTATCTCCTGGAGTGTACAGAGGAATGAGTAAAGTCCTGTGGTATAAATATACAAGGAGGACAGTATGTGCATTGCAAAGACATTAAAAACAGAAACACCATGTACTAGGGAAAGAAATTGTAACATGCTGTTCCTTGCACTGTACTGTGTGTGCACACTTCCCCATTCCTTTCACGTGTATTTTGCCTCAGAAGCTCTGGGTAGTATTAGATGCATTCTGAAAATGAGTGGCACGCCTGTCTACACCGCAGTACCACACCAAGATCAAAGAGAGATGTGCTGGGTTGTTGCAAGAAGCTTCTCGTGGTGAACTCAGCCATTCTGACACAATTCCTGTTATTCTGCTTTTTTCTTTCCATGTTGTTTGCAAGCAATCATAATCAGCACCAGTTAATGAACGCCTGTCATTAGCCACACAGAAGGCAATTGGTTGGAAATTCAGTTGTTTGTGAAAATCAGGCATCAAGAACCTCTCAGAGAATAATGAATTGGTATGTTGGTGTGACTTCCTTGGAATAGAGCTGTGGCTCTTGAGTATTCCAAAGTCTACTTCAGTGTTTCCCAACCTTTTTTGTCCTGCGTACCCCATAAGCCATTTTGTCATATGATGAGTACCCCCTCGCCCTCACACATGCTCTGTTCCTCTATCCCAATGTGACTACACTCAATAAATTTGCTATTATTACATTTTTCCGCGTACCCCCTGAGGTGTGCTCGCGTACCCCTAGTGGTACACGTACCCCTGGTTGGGAAACACTGGTCTACTTCAAATAACAATTAGCCTTCTCTTCACGCCGCAGGCTACAGCTGAATGAGTTATTACATTGCATTACATTATACTTGCCAAACGCTTTAATCCAAAGTGACGTACAGTACATTCATTTAGGCATGCACAAGATGTAGATTACTGTTCCTGGGGCTTACATTGGGGTTTGGGTTCTACTGTAGGAGACCACTTGCCTGGTTAACACCAGACCTAATCACAAGTGAGAGTTCAGATCGAAACGATTGTGTAGAACTAAAGGCAGTATGGGAGTTCCCAGGCTAGGAGACCACATTATTGCTGGTATGATTTTGACCATGAAGCCCTCTGATCAACGGCCAAGAACAAACATCCTTAACCATACGGCTGCCTACACTACTGAATGAGCCTCGCCCCCCACATATCCACTCCACGCCAGCAGATCGGTAGCCACTCATCCTTTTCAGCGAACAATCAGTCATTACTACACCTTTCATGCACAGGTAGCAGAAGAACTCTTCGTCCAATATAAAAAAAGAACAGGGGAAAAAAGCTCTGCTCTTATTCCCCAACCCTTGCTTGGGTACTTCCCCACATGCTACTGTATGTAATGATTATGCCTTTGTAAGTTGTGTTGGACAAAGGCATCCGCAAACCGTGATGTAATGTTATTTAAAGCAATGCAATGTAGCTACTAAAACACTTGCTACACTTGTTGCTGCTTGACCAATTAGACCAGGTGTGGATTAGAGTGGCCAGTCACAGCTCACAGGAAATGGCTTGGCTTTCTGCGCCCAGTCCGGTCAGAGTCAGACGGTGAGCTCATCGCTAAGCTGCCTTAATGCTGGGTCGCGACTCGTGACTGCTGAGCTCAAGAGTGCTGTAGTGTGGCAGAGGCAGCTGCTGTTGGCGCATGGTGAAAGCATGAATCGAAAAGTCAGATCTATGACAGATGGAGGGCTGGGGAGAGGGCTGGCTATTTTTCCCGGAACAGAGTAGTATGATGTGCATTATCAGAAGCCCCCAATAGGGTCTTTGAAGAGATAACATGCTGATTCAGAATGAGGATCATGTCCTGTGTGAGTTAATATCTGTTCTTAGTATTCAGCTGAACACTTCTCTAAGGCTGAAAGAATGGAAATGAATGAATATTCACATTGGTAAACATCTGCCTCAATTCAGTAAAAATTGACTTTTCTGTTGCCTCATTTAAATTATGATTATTTTACAAAGCAGCAGTGGTCTCTATGTCATGTATTGACTCAGAAAGACTACTCCACAGCAATATATCCATTATCGGGGCACAGCCCTAGAAGAGAAGAGGGCGTGCAAATCAAAGCAGGGCAATGCACATGGGCGTTTTCACATGACACACGTGGAGCTTTGTACCCTTCAACACGCACGCACGCACACACACACACACACACACACACACACACACACACACACACACGCGCGCGCGCGCACACGCACGCGCACGCACAAACACACACACCCCCCATTGGGGTATTCAGCACCATGCTCTGGCTTGAGCCACCCACATGACACCACATCTGTGTGACCAGCACATCAAACGAGTATTAAATTAAAAAATGTTCACAGGGCGGACACCATTGAAAAGAGGGACAGCTGCTATCATCTCTTTAGCCCCTAATTTACAGTAGGACATGCTGTGAATAAAAGAGATAAAACAACAATTCAACTACAAACGGCGCAGCAAAAAAAAAAAGAAAGTTAGGGGGAAAAAATATAATTAAAAAACGTTGTGTTGCTTCTTGAGTAGGGTGTATTTGGGCGTGTAGCCGCCGTGCCTGGTACTACTGTCTTGGCGTGCTATTAAGAAGAGATTTGAGAAGCGGCGGAAAGGGAAGCTCCAAAAAGCCTTTATCTGTCTCCCAGCCCTCTGGTGAATAACGATCTGATTGCTGCTTCAACATCAGCATTCAGCCTCCAGAAATTGAATGGCGCTGCTGTTTGATACCGTTTTTTGTGTGTGATTTTTTTTCACGTTATTAAAGCAGCTGCTCTTCCATTTGCTGTTGTTTTGTTATGATTTAATGTTTTTGTTTTGATGTTATTATTGTTTTCCTGAAGTGGTTTTGAACGTCGTACAACCTACCTGGATGCTTTACGCAGACCTAAAGGTTTAACAGTTTGTGATTGTGAACCTGTTTAAAAGCAGCAAAACCTTATTGTGCTAAAGTGTTGATAATTTCTGCTCTTGTTAGTCGACCACAGACAGACAGAAGGTCACGGTCACAAAACAGTGTTTACAACAGCGTTATCTCCAAAGGACACAAGGCTCATAACTTCCCTGTTAAAATAAGGCCTTCTGCTTTTACAATGACATTTGCTTGTCTGCTCACAATGTTTACTAAAGTCAAAGCAAAGATGTAGACTGAGGCTCTTGAAGATTACCACACTCAAGTCTTTGTTGATGTGTCTGAAGATCCAGACCAATCACTGAGACAACATTACGATATTATCATGCTCCACCAACAGACTGCTATGCAACCCCTCTACTGTCAACACATCCACCTCGGTTGTTTACTTATCAGGATTTTGCACCTGGTTGTTGATCTGGGCTTTAGTGGCCTGCGAATGCAGCAGGTTGGCTCATAGATTGGTACTTGGTATTGGTGTGTTTGTCTGGACTGATAAATTTGCGGGTCTGCTCTGTTCGTGTGGTGTGGTGGTGTGCTCTGCTGTGACGAATTCTCAAATGGAAACTAGTGGGAGGATTCTTATTGGTCAGTTTTTCAGCTGGATTTTGGAGCAGGCTTCACTCTTAAATACTTGTGTTGGCCCAAATGTTTCATTCGGTTGCAAGGCCGCACCTTGCATAAAGTGTTCTTTTATTTCACACTGTTTTGGCTTGTGCCTTCTTCAGTGTCCTTTTTTTGTTGTTGTTGAAAAAGCAGGATTCTTATTGGGTATGCTGCTAGTTTCTCATGACAGCCATTACTGCGTGTGCGTGTGTGCGTGTGTGCGTGTGTGTGTGTGTGTTTGTGTGTATTCATTGGGCTCTCATAAAATGTGTGTGTGCACACGTTCAGTGCTTCGGGTGCCTCATTAAAGGAAGGCTGGAAACTAGGACATGGAAATTGTCCTAATGCATAATCTCTAGTTGCTCTGAAAAATTACCTGCATCCCAAAGGTGTGGGTGAATGCGCCGTGCTGCATCACTAATGACAGGTGAACTGTGGCGTCTATCAAATTGATGAATACTTGTCTTTTTTGAAAGAAGTTAAAGATTCTGAATATTTGTCTTTTTTAATACTCATACCAAACCAACCATTGCAACCACCAGAAGCTCCTTCCACAGTTTATGTATTTATTCTCTGGATACATTTAGCAGCCCTCGTACTCAGCTAGCCCACTCCTGCTTTCCCCATTGGAATCCCCAATGCCTGGGCTGCAGTACCAGTAAGCTTATGTGCCTGTGCCTGTGTGTGTGTGTGCCTCTGTGTGTGCCTGTGTGTGTGTGTGTTTTTAAGAGCCACTTGTGCTGCAGGTTCCCAAAACATCCATTCCAATAGCCCAAGTATGTGATGTGTTTTTCTTCTCCAGAGTTATCTATCGAGAGGGACGCGTAGGATGCTTCTGTGTGTTTGGGCTTGGCCACTTTTGCCGAGCAGGACACTTGTTTTAGTCTCTGTAGTCTATACCGTTGTCAAACATCACGGAGCCTATATAAAACATACTGAAGACATTTTATTTGCAATGTCTATGTGAATGTAGGCCTAAAGTGGGTTGGGGCTGTAGAAGTGCACTTAGCTACCCAAACATAGTACTCTAAGCTCTGTTTGCATTTGGTGTGTTGGTACATTAGCGCCCAGAGGAGAGCTTCTCCTCTCAGTGTCTGAGTCATGTCTCTTCTCTCCTGCCCATGGGCCTTCAGTCTGGCGAAGATCATCTTGTCAAACTTGTCAAGACTAGTTTTTCCTTTTTTTTCTTTGTTTTTAATTCTTTCTTTCAAGCTCTTCACTCCATCATTTTGGCACTCTTTATTTTATGCTTTCAGCATTCCTTTCAGTCTTCCGTGATCTGCTTTACCATCTCTTTTTCTTTTGCTATGTTTTTCCCCACTCTCTTCTCTTCTATTTGTGTGTTGGTTCCTCCCTGTATTTGTGCCACCGCTGCTGTAATGTCATCCATTGTTATTGCACACAGCAGGTGGAGGGTACAGAGAGGAGAAAACAACCATATTATCCTCCGGCTCTCTGGCCCTAGCCAGCGGAGCCGAGAAAAGAAACACAAGCAGAACCCAGCATGCCTCATCAGACACGTTCTGCAGAACACAGCACGTCTCCCCAGACGATCTCTGCAGGCCAGGTTATCTGGGCTCAGCCCAGCCCAGACCCTCTTACCTTCAGTCGGCAGCCAGGCACAGACGAACACTGCTGCTACTACACAATGTTGTTCTTCCAACCCAGCTCCAGGTTATCTGGCCTCAGTCCAACCCAGCACCAGCCCAGACTCCCAAGCCTTCAGTTGGACACTAGTCACAAACAACACTGCTCCCCTAATGGTCCGTCACCCAAACTGATTCTCGACCTGTCCTTTCTCCTCCACTACCTTTATTCTGTCCAAACATCACAGTATGTCAGGGCTCGAAACAGCACCAGACCCTCTTACCTTCCGTCAGTGCCCAGGCACAGACAACACTGTTGCTCCTCCGCCCCTTTCCATATCAGCACCAGGTTATCTGTCCAACCCTGCCCAGCATCAGCACCAAGTTGGAGGCCAGGTTCAGACAACACTGCTGCTCGTCCAACCCCCTGCCTCCAACCCTATCGACTCAAATCGACCCAGCATTAGTACCAAGCCAGAGCCTCTTACCTTCATTTGGAGGCCAGTAACACATAACACTGCCCCCCTACTGCTGTCACTGCTGCCCCTTTCTTCTCCTCTATCTTCACCCTCTCCAAGCTAATAACACACATCACAGGATATCTCAGCCCAGCCCAACACCTCCCCAGCATCAAGCCTCTTGCCAACAGGTGGAGGCCAAACACAGACAACATTGCACCCCTTCCCACAACCCCCCTCACATCCTCCTGTTCAAACCAACAACACACAGCCCCGGATGGATGTTGACTGATCAACCCAACCAGGGCATCTTATCAGCTGTTTTTTGGTGGCAGACATGGCCAACTCTGCACCCCTTTCTCCTCCTCTACCTTCATCTGTCCAAGCCAACCTACATTACGGGATAAATGGGCTCGGCCTTGCCTCAGCCCTCTTGCCAGCTTTTGGAGCCCAGACAAAGAAAACACTGCACCCCTACTTCTCCATGCCTCCTTTCGTCTCATCCTGTCCAAGCTAACAACACACAGCACAGGAGTGTGGTTGTGTCTTCAGTATATCGACTGCAATCTACAGCGCTGATGACAAAGGCTGTAAGTTAAGGCGTAGTGCCTGTCTGGAATCGGCTGCGGTGGCAGAAGGCTACGTCTTACATTTGCTTGAAGATCACGATCATCGTGGCATTGTACATAGTCATTATCATGATCATTTTGAAGCATTTGGTAATTTCAGGCTTGGAGTCATTTCTTGCGTTCTGCTCAGCAGTCTTCAAGGGCCGTGTAGGTGTTTTGTCCCTGAAGGACATGCGTGTCTCCACAAAAATCTTGCAGAAAAAGCAGACTCTACAGTTTTGTCGACTGTTGCTTATGGGTGACATTTTTTCTCTCTACATGATGAACTCCCTGACTTCTCTTTGTGGACGAGGGTCACACACGTTTTTTGGGCTTCTCTGTTGTGGTCTGTTTTTGTTTTTGTTTTGTTTTTGTTTCGTTTTTTCTTTGCATTATCATGGTGTGGCTTATGAGTCATGCTCTCATCTTCCTCTCTCAGGAAGCGGTCATATCCTCTAAAAAATTTTTTACTCTGAAATGATTTTTTAATATGTCTACGTCCGGCGGATGTCCTATGTGAATGAATTCTAGGGGAAGAGGGACTTAACTGTATTTATTGTTTGTTTTGCTCCCTCGTTCACCTTCTCCCCCGCCTAGTGAAGAACTGGAGGTCATAGCACAGCCACGTCTGACCTCCTCCGCGTCTCCCGGGAGACAGGGGGGTGATAGGTGACAGGATGTGATGTCGTTGATCAAGTGGCGTGTGGGAGTGTATTGGAGGCCAGGAGGTCCACTGCAGTGTCTCTGTCTGCTGCTGTACGCCATGTGCTCAAGCTTGCTGTTTTAAAATAATCATCTCTCAGGCTTCCACACAGATGTGCGCGCGCGCACACACACACACACACACAGACACACACACAGACACACACACAGACACACACACAGACACACACACAGACACACACACAGACACACACACAGACACACACACAGACACACACACAGACACACACACAGACACACAGACACACACACACAGACACAGACACACAGACACAGACACACAGATGGATGCATTGTACACACAAGTACAGTCAGTAATGGGCAAAAGTGGAAGCTTCTGTGACGGATGAGCAGCAGGGAAGATGGGCGAGACGGCAGGGCCGTCCAATTTTTAATCCTCTTGATGCAGTTTTTTACTTTCTCTCTCTTCTGTTAGGTTTACTTCTGTGTCCTCTTTTTTCTGTCTTCCTTTCTCTTTCTCTCTGGCACACTGCCGGGGGCTGAGTCATGGAGATGATGATGATGATGACGCTAATAAAATCAGAGTGTTTAATCCCAAAATGGAGGCTAAGGAGTCGTGAGCATTATTTGGCTTAGGTGGCTGTTGCTGGGTTGGGTTGGGTCGAGGGGGAGAGCTATACTGCGTTGGCGGAGTTTGGCATCGCTGGGTTGGGGCTTTATCGATCAGAAAAGAAACGGCTCTCTGGACCCCTCATGGAGAGAGACACACACACACACACACACACACACACACACACACACACATACAGCCCACGCTTCTCATATTTCTTCTGTTAAATCGAGACGAGGCTGTTGGTTTCGACTGGCACCAGCTGCACTAATGGGGGGATGACCAGTGGGCAGCCGCCTACATCATGATGCCTTTTTCCTCATTCCTTCCTTAAGTTTCCGAAACTCCTTTGGCTTTTCTCATTTTTCCATCTGTGCTGATGCACGTGTCTTCCTCCCTGCTCTATCGTGGTCACTGGGCTGGCTAAGTTCACATGTATCTGTGTAGCATCACAGATGTTGTAGGGATTGTTTTTGCAATCTTTTCCCCCACTTTCCCTCTGTCAAAAGTGAGGAGTGGGACATTAGGATTACAGGGTTATAGAATATTAAGTTGATGTTTTTTTCTGTCTCCTGTTTGGGAGTTAGGACGCTTGTGTGCCTCCTACTGTGCCTCTAATAGTTTGGATGAGTGTTTGTGCTCCCTGTCAGTCAGATGCTGTGCATAGGTGTGTGTCTGTCTGCCTGTCTGTCTGCCTTTCTATGTATCCTCCAGGTGTGCGGTTGCCATGAGCTTAGTCCTTTCACTTCATCATCTTGCCTCGTCTGTCTGTCTGTCTCTGGGGGGGAAACAGCCTTGAGCGTCACTCCAGCACCCATCAACAGCTCACTATTGGCAACCTTACTAACATAGGACACCATTTCTTATGTTTTTATTTTTCCCCTCCTTCCTGTTTTGTTACTCAAGAAAAGGATGTTGCTTGGAGAGACTGATGATGCAGCTTCGTGCCTTGCGTCATTAGCTACCACACACTGCCGCTGTACAGCGTCGCAGCCCATAAACTTGTCTCGTGTACATGACGTGGCTCGGGTTGTCGGGACACACTGCGCAGGAGGCAGACTTGCCTCGTCATAAATTGCAGTTAGAGGCTCCCAAACGTCATGAAACTCAGGCGGGTAATCGAGAGATTTAATGCTAATAGGGGCTGAGTTGTGAGTAGTGCTCATTTCTCATGGGTGATGCGGAACCATGTTGTTTGATGGCTTCTGGGTAGGCCGATGGCGTACCCTGCATATTAACTCCCTCAAGGGCAATTGCAGGCAGAGAGCAATGAAAATGGATCACAAATGGACACCGTCCTCACAGAAAGCAAAACATGACTCGTCGTTACACATTCTAATTGCCAGAAGCCTATTTGTGGTCATGCGCGATTTGCGTCTGTCCACATCAACAGAAACGCTATGTGCTCACCCCCTGTCGTGCCGCTAAATGTTTTCTAGATTATTTGTTGAAAGTAAACAAACGCAGACACACACACCTCCCTCGCTCCTGTGTCTGTTTACTCCTGTCAGTGTACCAGCTCCATGCTCCAACTGCGGAGTTGATCTGTTGTTTTTAATATTTGTAAATGAGATTACAAAAAATGTTTTGGCTCTTGCAGCAATCAGAGCTAATTATCTTAATTTCACCACCCCTCGGATTCATAGACACACACACACACACACACACAGACACAGACACAGACACAGACACAGACACAGACACAGACACAGACACACACACACACACACACACACACACACAGACACACACACAGACACACACACAGACACACACACAGACACACACACAGACACAGACACACACACACACACACACACACACACACACACACACACACACCTTGTTGGCATCAACCCAGAAAAGGTGCCGCTGTAGGAGAGCAAAGTTAATGGAGGGTTTCAAACGGTCTCATTAAAGCTTATCGTGTCACCATCATCTCCACACCCATTCTCTCAGCCTGGCTCTGAGTGGGGCGTCAGTACTATGTGTCCAGGGTTGTTTGGGTTTGCTGTGAGCCAATAGAATTTCTGATCGAAAAGTAAAGACTGCTACTTCCTTTCTTTTTTTACTTAACGGAGGACATTATGACAGCCAAAGTTAGCCTTTTTGGTTCAGGTCAGTGTTTTGAGTTAACTGCCTCAAGACGGCTATTATGGAATCACAAATGGCTACCAAGATAAACGATTTATCCTTTGCATGAGTAACATCAGCAGCATCAATCTGAATAGTATAATGTTATCTTATCTGTATCCATTTTTGAACAGTTGGAAAACAAACGACATGGTTTGCTTTGTCAGAGCTAAATATTTTGCTTGTGGGTAGTAAACCCACAAGTGGCAACCAAAGTATACGCATGATAAAACTAAATGGGTATCTTGGGTCAAAAAAATATTGCACTTGGCAAATGAAATGCAAATCACTTTTTCATCATTGTGAAAATGTGTCTAGGATTATAGCCATAATATTTGTAACTCTAATAAATTAATCTTTATGTTGCCTAAAATTAGAAATGTGCCTCAACCAGGTGGGTTGAAAAGTCAATGCAGTCAATAGACCATAAACGGCCTCCCTAAATATCCTACTGTACACAACCTCAATCGTGTGTTTTTGCCCCCCTAAATGGAGCAACTCCCTGCTCCAGAGTAACAGGCAGAGATGGGCCATAAATGTGGCCTTGTGTTCTGCCCTGGCGCCTCAGTCTTGGCATGTGAGTGGAGTGTTCCTTCTGCTCCGGCCCTATGATTAGCCAATGATGAAGCTGTCGCTCTCCTCCCGTCCGGCTCGCCTCCTCCTCCAACATGAGGGGAGATGGCTGGGGTTAATGGCTTCCCTTTCTGCCCATCTCTCTCTCTCTTTCTCTCTCTCTCGCTCTCTCTCTCTCAGTGGAGGAATTTTCTCATTTGGCTGTTAGGGAACCTTTGGCGTCCAGTGTGTCTGCCCCCATTTGTAAGGTTCTGCGTTGCTTTAACATTTTAATTGACAGGTCTGGCGTGCAAAAACACAAGGAGAAAGGAGGAGTGGGACAGTGGGTGGGTGGTTTTTGGACAAGTATAAACCAGCCTCATTCTTAGACCATGTGTGTGCGTGTCTGTGTGTTTGTGTGTGCTGTCTCTGTGTGTCTGTGTCTGTGTTTATATGCTTGTGTGTGCCTTTGTGTTTGCTTTTACCCTTGGTGCCCTCTGCCCACCCACTGCGGCACCCCCCTTGCCTTGCCAGTCTCCTGCCAGCCATGCCCACACAGCCTGGGGGCACCAGGTGGCAAACCTCTCTCACCCCACTGGCAAGGTTATAGAGCACGTCTGCAAATTGGGACCAGGGGAGCTTTTAAAACCCAGAAGCATTGGGCACTGTTCCCCCTCCCTTCAGGGCACAGCAACACTGGCCCAACACCGCTATTGAGTGCTGTTGCAACAGCGAGCACTGCATTCACATGCTCTGGACTCGAGTGTGTTTCTTTTTTATTCTGCTTAACAGTAGCCTTATTATGTTAACCATGCCATAATGTTTCCATTACCATGTCTCGTTCGTGCTCGTGTTCATTTTCTCCGGTTGGACTCTGTGTGTCTATTTAGGTGCGTTTCGGTGCGGGTTTGCATTGCATTTTCTTTGATGGCTCTCTGTGTGTGTATCTATTCCTCAGATGGCTCTGTGTGTGTGGTTAAAATTTTCAAAAAGCGGCTGCTCCTTGCATAAAGTGTCTTTTTTATAAATGCCGAAAGGTAGTTTATGCTAGGAGCCTCTCTATGGACATGTGAGTCTACCATTCGGGCCAGCACCCTCACGATTGGATACACAAGAGTGAAGCCTGCTCCAGGCTTGTGTTTTCCCGCAGAACATTTGCTAGTCAAGGTGATGGTAAGCCAGTGTCAGAAACATGCGGCTATCATTGTTGGAAATGGTGACTATCGTCAAAATGCTATCGTTAAAATGCCTTGTTGTGCAGTTTCTTATCAAATATGGTATGAAAACCTCCTGATATGAATATCTTACTGGTATACATTGCTTGGTACAGCAATTTTAGAAATTGCATTCCTAATACAAAATCATTATGTTTTCTAGGAATCTAGTCAAGGTGGTAAGTGGTTGTCATGGTGGCTGCCTTAAATGTGAAGTGCTGTAGTAGGAATCCCTGATATTTAAATGTGACTCTGTTTGTGTCTGTGTTTGTCCACAGGTTCCCTTCCCAGTCCTTCAGGGGGAGGCAGTGGAGTTTCTGGGCCGCGCTGATGACGCCATCATCGCCATGTCCAACTACAGACTCCACATCAAGTTCAAAGACTCTATTATCAATGTGAGTAAGCTCAAGGCTCTCATCCAACACATGTTGTTTCTCTTTCTCTTTCCCTCCTCCACCTCCACCCACAGACCAACCATGGACAAGGACAGACAAGCTCCACCGTGTTCCTGACTACCACCACCTAATGTTGCCTTCCAGGCTGGTTCTGTACAGTGTTCATGTTTAAGTTATCGTAATAGCATCACAGCCAAGAAAGTCCTCCCTAGAAACCCTTGTTTACCTTTTGGTGAACTCATGAACATGGCTATGTTAGCTCAATGGTGCAGGTTAGAATCGTTTTCAGCACATGGCCTTCAAATTTCATAATTCACGTCTTAATTCTATAAGCCTATTATGCCGTTTTAAGTTTGTTCTTAGCAGCCTGTTCTGTAACTGTGTGGGGTTCGATAGGTTCCTCTGCAGGAGCCAGGGAGTCTGCTTGGCTTAATCTAACCACCAGGGCAGGGTCAAACATGTGGGTCTCCCCCCACACACATCCGGCCCTTCTGGACAGGATATAGTAGCGTAGAAGTGGCTCTCACTGGCAGTGTGATGTGCGTCATTCAAGCAAAGCTGCCCACCACCTTGTCATACCTCCAGCCCACCCACCCAGTAACACACACCAGGCTCAGATGAGCACTGGCCAGGGGTGTTGGTACTCGGCATCTCTCAAATAATACTGCTCCACACCTCATGACCTAAATTAACTTTTTCAATCACTTACCAAAATGAGCAGTAGATGTTAATCTTACTATCCAAACACATACTCACTAATGGGTCAAAGTGGCTAGTAAAGTCGGTCTTTTCTACCAGACAAACTTTTCTAGCTGCATCTGGCCGGTTGTCTGGTGTTAAATTTTAAGCCCTGCTCATGGCCATTGTCAAACATACCGCTCTGTACCTTGTGACTACTCTCGAACCGAGTCTTTTGTGTGTTTCCCTGCTCTACTCAGAGATGTTGTCTGTAAGCAGAGGTGTTTTCTCATGCTGTATTCAGGAAGTTGAAACACCCCATTGTGTTTTGCTTCCAACACAGGTGGCTTCACTGACTAAGATGGTCTACCCGTTTTGATGGATTTAGTTTTTGGCAGGGTTTTTCATTTCTCACCCAGGGATCGAGAGCTCTGTGTTTGGCAATGAAAGAGGTGGGTGGGGAGGTTACATTAGGGGAGTTATAGGCCCATTTGTCTGAAGCATTGTCAGAGTCCATGCATAATATGGATATCATTTAAATAAGCAAGGGAGAGATTGATTATATAGCCTCATGACTCCCCACGTACCTCACTCGAATTACCTTACTCACAGCATTTTTAATTCAAATTTGGATTTGAATGCAAATAGGCAATGTATACCACATTGTAAATTCTTTGTGTATTAATGCAAATGAAGATTATGTGTAGGTTGTTGAGTAGGAAATGTATGCAGCTTATTTCAGTGCTCCACACACATTAAACACACTGGTGGTAAAGCATCTGGGCTAAATATACCCTGTGACGGCTCCTGATAACTCTGTCTGCAGTCAGACTCGCCAGGGCAATGCAGGCGGCCCGGGCACTCAGTGTGGCACTGCTGCATGTTGGGGGGCGGGGGTGCATTATGTGCCCGCATTTGGTCACTGAGGACATCAAGGCTCCGAGCTGCACTGCCCTCAGCTCAACCACACACACACACACACACACACACACACACACACACACACACACACACACACACACACACACACACACACACACACACACACCATGTGACTCTCTATCACCCCATAGCAGCAACATGGACAGAGCGGACCAGGCAGTCAACTGAACTGAACGTGTGTGTGTGTGTGTGCGTGCGTGCGTGCGTGCGTGCGTGCGTGCGTGCGTGCGTGCGTGCGTGCGTGCGTGCATTTCTGTTAGAATAACTGTGTGTGGATTAAAGCCCCAGTATGCACGGTGTATGTAAGCCTACTACCATTCCATTGTCTTCCATTTCACCACGACCGACCTCTGTCCTTATTACAATCTGCATTTCTTTCCTCTCGTTCTTCTGTTCCGTTGCGCATTATGTTTCACATCCACTGGGCTGCTGTCTTTATTTCACTTCACATCATCACTCCTGTTTTTAACTTCTGCTCAGAGTGCACTCTTTGTCTTTTCTTTTCACTTGTCCCCCTTTTTCTACACTTTTTTTGTTCTGTTCTGTTCTGCCGAGTCATCGCTACATTTCCCCTTCCTCTCTCTTTTCCCGTCTGTCTTCACTCCCACCCCCACCCCCACCTCTCTCCCTCCCTTGCTCCCCATCTCTCTCTCTCTCTCTCTCTCTCTCTCTCTCTCTCTCTCTCTCTCTCTCTCTCTCTCTCTCTCTCTCTCTCTCTCTCTCTCTCTCTCTCTCTTCTCTCTGTGTGTGTCCCTGGTGCCTTGTGTGGTTGTAGACATACCCTGGTGTGGACAATGAGATCTCTGTGAGTACTCTGCACAACCCCACCTCCCCATCCAAAATTTCCCTCATCCCTCCCCTCATAATCACATCCGCCTTTCCTCTCTAAAAGCTTTGTGATTAAAGGGCAACCTCGCCACACTGCCTCTCTGATCACAATGGCACGTTAGACCCCTTCCTTGCTTGACCTAGTAGGGAGTTTGCACTGTACTTTAGTTCGTCTGCACTGGGCTGTAGCCTCCTTGGAAATGACATTTGCTGGCAGTTCTGGGGAAATGGGGAAGCAAGGGGCGCGAGTTTGGATTTTGAGGCCTTTTGAAATGTGTGTGGTTTGCAAATGTATATTAGCAGTTTGTTCTTACAAGAAAAGAGTGGCCTGCATTGCAAAAGTGTGCACGCAAGTGCGTGTGAGTGCGATTGGTTTGTGTGTTTGTGTGTGTGTGTGTGTGTGTGTGTGTGTGTGTGTGTGTGTGTGTGTGTGTGTGTGTGTGTGTGTGTGTGTGTGTGTGTGTGTGTGTGTGTGTGTGTGTGTGTGTGTGTGTGTGTGTACACGTGTGTACACGTGTGTACACGTGTGTACACGTGTGTACACGTGTGTACATGTGTACGTGTAGGTGTGTTTTTTGTGCGCACAGTAGCAGCCTCTTCCATTACAGTTGTCCCCTCTAATGCTATGGCCTGGCCCTGTGTAACTGTACTGCATAGTATCACATTAGCCTCCTAACCCCCCATTGGATTGACATGCAAGACACTGACTGTTTTCAGCTGCTGGCACTTCTACTGTATGTTTACTGTATGTCCGTTTAGAAATGTCAGTACTAAGTACTAAATGTAGAGTCTCTGTGTGGTTAATGGAGATGTGTTTTGTGCTCGGACTGCTATGCTAATGACCTACTTGTTTATCAAGTGTACTACTGTCCGTGGAGTACCAAGTACTGTATGGTGTGTCTGTGCCAGTGGCCATTTTGTCCTCTGTGTTTGTTTGTTCATCCTGTTTGTTTGTTTGTGTGTCTCTCTTCAGGTGCCTCTGCGGCTGATCGAGAGTGTGGAGAGTAGGGACATGTTCCAGCTCCACATCATCTGCAAAGACTCCAAAGTTGTCAGGTAACACACACACACACACACACACACACACACACACACACACACACACACACACACACACACACACACACACAGAGACTCAATATGCTCTCAACTCTTGCTTGTTTTTCTGTCTGCCACTCAATCCAGCACTCACTGTGGCGAATTCTGACAGACAGACAGACATACATGTGCACAAACATGCACACACTCTCTCCCTCACAGGCACTCGCACATGCACACGGTCTCTCACTGCTTCTGCCACTACCTCACAGCCCCCCCTCTACCCTTGACGAGCCTTTCAATTAACGAGCTGCAATGAATGTTCCCACCAGCCACCACAGACGGGTCCCTCACTCTTCATAAAAGGCGTTTATATCTGCCCACATTGATTCGCACTCTGAATATGCCGCCGCTCATTCGCTCTGCTTTCATATGCTGAGAGACCCTCTCCATGGCTACTGCCAAGGAAGCTGGCAGGGAAAGACAAAGGGGTCAGATGTCCGGGGCCCAGGGAGAGAGCGGGGGGGGGCAGAATTGAGTCCTTGGTATTGAAGGGGTTTCCTTTTGAGATGACTCTGTTTCGGGCCTGACAAAAATGTCAGTGTCCCTGGCTTCTACTAACGCTGCTGCTGCTGTTCAAGTCCTGTAACCTGTAGTACTGCAGCCCCTTGCAGCGCTATAGCAGCAGCCTATGATGACAACACCCCTGAAAGACTGCCACTTTTCCACTCAGTGCTAAAAGGCACCATTGTAGTCAGAGAGAGAGAGAGAGAGAGAGAGAGAGAGAGAGAGAGAGAGAGAGAGAGAGAGAGAGAGAGAGAGAGAGAGAGAACGAGAGAGAGAGAGAGAGAGAGAGAGAGAGAGAGAGAGAGAGAGAGAGAGAGAGATGGAAAGAGAGGGAGAGAGAGAGAGAGAGAGAGAGAGAGAGTAAATAGAAGTAAGCAAGAGAAACAGAGAGAGAGGAGAGAAAAGCAGGGGAATTCAAAGCGGGAGAGAGTGAGAGCGTGAAAGAGAGAATATGAGATCAGGCCCTTGACTGAAGTCTATTGGTCCAGAGGAGGAGGCAGTGCAGAGATGACGTGGGCCTGTCTACTCTACTGTGCACAGAAGCCATTTCAGCAAGACCAGTGGCAGTGGAGATCTGATGCCATTGACTCATAGGCCTGCCTTGTTATTGTGGTAAATTAAGTGTTGCGCTTTAGCAGAAAATCATAGTGTTGTCCCCAGCTCAACATTTAAGTTAATCAGGTGTGTCTGTGTCTGTGTCTGTGTCTGTGTCTGTGTCTGTGTCTGTGTCTGTGTGAGAGAGAGAGCTAGAGGTGTTCAAGGGAACACTGTCTATCAAACAGCAGTGGCTTTTCATAGAAAAGCTAATCCGTGTGTCTGCCCCGGTGTGTGTTTGCTTGTGTGTGTCTTGGAGATAAAGTGATGTGGTGTCTGACTGATAGGCTGTTTCTCGCTGGTTAGTGTCTGACAGGCAGCTATTTTGGCAGGCATGTTTCCCTCAGTATGTAAGTCAAACAGTCATTATATAGTCATGGCTACCAGCGGTTTCCTCTAAGCCCTAAATTGAATGTGTGATTCCATCTTGCACTTATTGTGACCCCTGTAAGTGACGTGTCAAAGTCTACAAATGCTATTACAAATACAAAGTGCTAAAGTACTTATATGTCCACAAGTGGAGATCTGTCTTCATTTCTGCCACATACAAGATACAAACATGTCTGTGTGTATTCACCTGTGTAATGTCTGTATTAAAAAGCAAACACGTCTGGGTTTATTTATCCATGTCATGTCCATTCAAAACAAACATGTCTGTCTGTATTTACCCGTGTCATGTCTATCATTAATCTCCTCCACCAGCTCATTTCTCCCTTCATTTCTACCGGTGGTTTCCTCTAAGCCCCAAATCGAATATGTGGTTCTAGTATCTTGTTCTTAGTGTAATCCCTGTCAGTTATGTGTCACTGGATTTATCTCCTCAATTCCCTCCATCCCCTCTTATGATCGGTCCCTCAGGTGTCACTTCTCCACCTTCAAGCAGTGCCAGGAGTGGCTGAAGCGCCTGAACCGTGCCATAGCCCATCCATCGCGGCTGGAGGACCTGTTTGCATTGGCCTACCATGCCTGGTGCCTGGGGGGCAGTGCCGACGACGAGGACCAGCATCTGCACCTGTGCCGCCCAGGTAACAGATAGTGAAAAGTGAAAGCCCATTGGGAAACTCCAACTCCAACTCCCATTGTCATTGTGACACAGCACTCCACAGCACACAAGTGAACACTGCACACAACGAAATTGCATTTATGCCTCACCCGTGCAAGGGGGCAGCCCTCAGTGACGCCCCATGGGGAGCAGTGCGGTGGGACGGTACCATGCTCAGGGTACCTCAGTCATGGAGGAGGATGGGGGAGAGCACTGGTTGATGACGCACTATGGTGCATTTAGTGCATTATGGTGCATTTTATTATTATTATATAAGGCCCCATTACACAAACGCACACAATAACATATTCGCTCACTCACTCTCTTACATCATGGCACCAATGAGGAGGAAATTACATGTCTCTCAGGAGCTGGCTGCTCAAAACACTGCTTTGACAAAAATAATTTGCACTAACAAAAACACACTCGTTCTCTTCAAAACGTTCTCTCTCTCTCTCTCTCTCTCTCTCTCTCTCTCTCTCTCTCTCTCTCTCTCTCTCTCCCTCTCTCTCTCTCTCACTCACTCACTCACTCACTCACTCACTCACTCACTCACTCACTCACTCTCTTTTTCTCTCTCGCTTATGTTAACAAGATGAACATTCTAAGAATCTTAAGAACATTGAGCCAGAGACGATCTAACAACAATATTAGCAACAAAATTTGTTGTTGCCACAATATCTCTGATTGAGCTCCATAGATTATAATGCAGAATGGAACATCTTGGAATTATTCTAGTTCTAGTGCTTTCCAGAATTCTAAAAGCTGTCTTCCTGTTTGTGTGATCTTCCTCCTCCAGGAGAGCATGTTCTGCAGAGGCTGGAGGTGGAGGTGAACAGGATGGGCTTCGACATGCAGAACGCCTGGAGGATATCGGACATCAACAGCAACTACAAGTATGGCATCAAACACACTCACTGCTTTGTACTTTTCCCTGTTTCACGGGGAAACTCCTGCTTAGTTTCAAACTGCTGCAATGCCAATGCAGCCTGAGGGAATGATATGACCACCAGGCTAGTGTCTGTAGATTTCCTCCTTCCTTCTCCTCTCCGCCTGGACCTGCACAGTAATGACCGTAGAGAATAATGGAGAAGTTTCTCATGAGCTGGCCAGCGAGGGCTTTGTTCCTCGTGAGTGTGAAGAAGGCGGCGGAAGGTAAAGGTCAGCCATTTAGCTGATGCAATCGTCCAATTCCCAACTCTTCAAAGCCACCCTGCTCTCTCTCCGGGTATTGCTGAGGCCGGCCGAAACGCTTGCACAGCAACAATACGAGCCAGTTTGAGAGCCAAAGTTTAGCGGTCTGCAGTGCCAACAAAGAAGAGAGAGGAGAGGAGAGGGGCGTATGTTGCTTAAAAAGCTCTTTCTGTTAATTGGATGTGTTGGAAGGCGCTCTCTTTTAATTGAATGTTTGAAAGGAGCGCACACACAAATACACACTTGTACTCTAACACACACACACACACACACACACACACACACACAAACACAAACACAAGCTCTCTCGCGCGCGCACACACACACACACACACACACACACACACACACACACACACACACACACACACACACACACACACACACACACACACACACAGGTCCTCGCGCGCGCACACACACACACAAATCGCACTGTATATTAATGACCCTTATGAATGGTGGCATTGATATGAAACAGTAGAGGTGGTGGAGACACACTTAATTACAGGCAAACACACTGAAATATGCACACTACACACACACACACACACACACACACACACACACACACACACACACACACACACACCAGTGTGCCCTGTCATGTAATCAGCAGGAGGTCTGGCTCTGGAGAGGAAGACCCCTGCAGTGTGTGTGCGTGTGTGTGCGTGTGTGTGCGTGTGTGTGCGTGTGTGTGCGTGTGTGTGTGTGTGTGTGTGTGTGTGTGTGTGTGTGTCTGTGCGTGTGTGCGTGTGTGTGTGTGTGTGTGTGTCTGTGCGTGTGTGCGTGTGTGCGTGTGTGCGTGTGTGCGTGTGTGCGTGTGTGTGTGTGTGTGCGTGTGTGTGCGTGTGTGTGCGTGTGTGTGTGTGTGTTTGTGAGGGAGAAGGAGAGAGCAGGTAATAAATTGCATCAGTCAGGGCCCCTACTGACATGTCTGAGTCACGGAACTTCACACGGCGAGCGCACACTAACTCGTGTACACACACACACCAGGCATGACACATCACACATGCATACACGTACAGTACACACACACACACCAGGCATGATACAGCACACTCAGAGCTTCTAATAACACACACACACACACACCAGGGCATGCGCGCACACACACACACACACACACACACACACACACACACACACACACACACGCACACACACACACACACACCGCAACACTTCATACTGAGATGACGCACGCACCTGCATAGAGGCTGGACTTTGTCACCAAGTGCACCTGCAGAACACACACGCGCGCGCACACGCACACACACGCACACACACACACACACTCACCCTGAGCTACCAGACACTCACTGGGCCACAAGCACAGCTTGGAGCCAGAGTTCAGGCGATGCAGGGAGCGCAAGCTACGTAAACAAGGGGTCAGTCACATGGCCAATTCATCTGACGGTCTCTCCGTGTGCGTGCCTGCATGCCTGATTCTACCAAGAGAGAAGGAAGGGTTAAAGGAAAAATCAGAGAAAAATCAGTGGAAATGGAAACAGGTAATCAGAATGACGAAACTTGGGCATTGATGCGATGACGGAACAGCCATTAGATTAGATTGAAAGCATGAATACATTGCAGAGTAACATGGAGATAAGCATCTAATCAGAAGTGTAGGGTGTACAGATTATTACAGTACAGATGGATCAAAGTAAAGGTGGTTATAGATGTGTGTAGATTATGTACAAATAAATTATGGAGGGCAATATTTACAGCACATGTTTGAGAGGAATCGGTAAAAATCCTCATGTGTGGGTGTCGCATTACAGTGTAGTGTGTACAGATTATTACAGTACAGATGGATCAAAGTAAAGGTGGTTATAGATGTGTGTAGATTATGTACAAATAAATTATGGAGGGCAATATTTACAGCACATGTTTGAGAGGAATCGGTAAAAATCCTCATGTGTGGGTATCGCATTACAGCCTTCCCAGAAGTCTGCTTACATTACATCACTGAAACTTCATACCCAGTAAATGGGCGCATTCACTCCTGTTTTGACAAAGTGTCCGACTGTAACGCTGTTGTATAAATCCACATGTGAACTGTTTGTGTTGTAGTCATTTGGAACTCAATGCTGCAGCAGGAGCAGCAGCACCCCCGAGGTTTATAGAGTATTTTACAACAGCTTTGAATGCACTTCAGCCTGTAACACTTTAAAATCAGAGATATTCATTCGTTTTATAAGGTCAGTTTTCCCCCCTATGGTCAATGACGTCTCCCCCAGCTTCTTTCCCCAGTCTTTCTTGGTGGAGTGTGGCCAGTGTTGCCCATGTTCCCCTCTCCTCTCCCCCCTGGACACCTCTCTCTGAAACTACACCAGCAAAGTCATGTTTTCCCCTCTCGTGTCCAGAAGTACTGAACGTCTGGCTTCAGCAAATAGAAACTTTCATGTTTATATTATTCTAACATTTTCTGGACCAGCTGATGTTAATAAGCACACTAATTAGTATACAGGTTAATCAGCCAGGCACACGTGAGAGCACATGTGTTCTTAGAGGGCACAGGTAGAAGCAATGTGCTGGAGGCTTTTTTACTGTATGGGGATTAAATATCCCACCTCTGTTCAGTTCCCCATGTCTTGTAAAAAATGGAAAAAAACAGATTAGCCAACCTCAGACACTGTTCTTTTTCCATTAAATTTGTTTCCATTTCAGCTGTTTACGTGCCAGACAAGCCAAAACTATTTTATAGATCTATAGAGGTAGACAGACACTGACTCCTCGGTTTCCTCCCCAAGAGACTCCTGTCAACCTATCCTCGTGTTTTCTCTCTCTCTCTCTCTCCCCCATCTTCAGGCTGTGTTCCAGTTATCCCCAGAAGTTGCTGGTGCCAGTGTGGATCACAGATAAGGAGCTGGAGAGTGTAGCCTCCTTTAGGTCCTGGAAGAGGATCCCTGTGGTGGCCTACAGGTGACACACACACACACACACATACACACACACACACACGCACACGCACACACACACACACACACACACACACACACACACACACACACACACACACACACACACACACACACACACACACACACACACACACACACACACACACAGTAGGCACATAATCACACGGGCGTACTTGCACTGTATTACCAAAAGTATTTGCTGGGTGACGCTCACATACTGTTTGAACTGAACTTGCATCCCATTCAATATGATATCGGTCCACCTTTTGCAGCTATTGCAGTGAATACTTTTGGTAACATAGGGCAGTGGTTCTTAACCTGGGGTGCGGGCACCACCTGGGGGTGCGCCAGAGATTTCAGGGGGTGCGCGGAATTTTGTTTTTGTTGAGGTTGTGACCAAAATTCTGCTAGCAAACATTAGAATTAAAAAATGTTTTGGCCCTCATGTAAAGTCATAAAGGTACTGATTATCGTCTCAAGCAAGAATCATTGTAATTGATCACTGAAATAATTTTTAGTGGGTATACACCTGTAGAAGTTTAGGTTAGGGGTGCGTGGCTAGTCTTGGGTACCGGTAAGGGGGTGCCTTAAGAAAAAAGGTTAAGAACCACTGACATAGGGTATATTACACTCTCTCACACACAGTCAACGCACGTGTACTATTGATACAGGTAACTGCTATGCGGGACTTGTCATCCCCTCAATAAGACATGGGCAGGCTCTATTCATCATTAGCAGCATACCATACTGTGATTAGGAACATTCCTGCCTCAGACTGAAGACATGAAGCAGATTTCCTTTTGCACATCTCACACACATTTTTTACTGGCCTTTTTTCTGAGGAAAACTTTTTTTTATTACTTTTTTTGTTCACAAAAACTTTTCATTGCTCATGAACAAAGTTTATGAGTGTATGAGCGTACAACATCTTGTAATGAAAGAGAAAGAATAATGCCAAAGCACATTATCAAAAAATGAAAAAGCCGTCTTTGTCTCATTTTCTTGGTCACATTACCCCTTTAAAAGACTCCTTGTCTTTTAAAGGTGCACTGTGTATTTTTTTAAGCAGTTTCTATTCATGCTGCCCATTCACAAATGTTACCCTTTTCACAAATACTTTCCACTATCATCAAATTGTAAGTATTCATTATGACTGGGAAACTTTTCATACATGAAAAGGGGAATGTTCTCCATGTCCACCGTTTTGAATGAGCAAAAATACATTTTAGGTTCAAAACTTACTGTACTTTGGTCACCCTAGTATATTAGTTTATTATTAAGTTAATCATCAAATTTGGCAAAAGGCAGCACAGTTTCAATGAGCAGCATAGTTGCAATACCTGCTCTACACAGTGCACCTTTAACATCTTGTGATGTTGTGTGTCTCTCTCAGGCACCAGAGGAACGGTGCTGTGATCGCCCGCTGCAGCCAGCCGGAGATCAGCTGGTGGGGCTGGAGGAACACGGATGATGAGTACTTGGTCACCTCCATAGCCAAGGCCTGCATGCTGGACCGTGGCACCCGGGGGCCCGGGGCCCTCACCGGCAAGGCACGTGGAGACGGCCCCGACAGCTCCGACAGTGACTTTGGTGAGTAAAGTGCCATGTACTAGAGGTGCTGTGAATCAGTTGGCTAAGGCTATTCCTCAGACGAAAGCTTTTAGTCTGAGAAAGTTCTGTGGTGGCCCCAAAACGTCACAAAAATACAAAATGGATTAAAAGGGAGCTCGTCAGTGGGCGTCTCTCCCTTGCCTTACGTGAACTTTACGTTTTGGGCCTTCACCGGACTAAAAGAAATTGGATGTGTGTGAGATCTGACAGGGTTCAGTAAGGGATGGGACCACGCTACCAGTTCCACCAACAATGTGAATTCTAGCGAGTAGTTACAAGCTGATGAGCCACTGAATTGATTTTGGCAGCGTTATTTTTAGGTTGAGAAAGCCACTTGGTGTTACTTTTATGATGTTCTTTTTGTTCTCCATTTCGCTAACCTAATAAATACTCTGTCGACCCTTTCGGTATAAAACAAAACATTCTAAACAATGTCTGAATGTCTTGATTTAATTTCCAGAGTTGTTCTTCTGTCTATAGTTGATGTCTTTGGATATCTTGAAATGCTTGAAGCCCTTCGAGAACAGCTTTGAATCCTAATGGATCAAAATTCATTTGAAACCTTAAACCTTGAAAGGCATCCATATTTAGACACAGAAATCCAAATGCTGGTATGAGTCATTCAAATTCATCTTGGCTTATTTTGAAGCACCATGACTTGGAAGGATGATTAAAAGAGCATCCCCAGAGAAGAACAGACTGAGAGAAGCAGCCCTTCTGTCACATTTTTTATTTCTTTCACACTCGCCCTCTCTCTCTCTCTCTCTCTCTCTCTCTCTCTCTCTCTCTCTCTCTCTCTCTCTCTCTCTCTCTCTCTCTCTCTCTCTCTCTCTCTCTCTCTCTCTCTCTCCTTCTTTCTCTTTCCTTGCCCCCCCCCCCCCAATCACCTCAGACCAGCTGGCCCAGTTCAGTCCGTCATCCGGATGGTGACTAGACACCAATTAAATTCTCTATGTGTGTACCTGTGTGACAATAGCTGCCACCCCAATCAGGATATTATGTTACGCCAAGCTATGGTCCGGGAAATGCCATCTTTAATTATGCTCTTGTTAAGATTCACACACACACACACACACACACTACACACACTACACACACACACACACTACACACACTACACACACACACACACACACACACACACACACACACACTACACACACACACACACTACACACACTACACACACTACACACACACTACATCACCCTGATGCCCATGAGTGTGAGTGCAGATAAAGGGTCTCCAGTTTGGACCGGATGCGAGGGGGCGGGGTGGCGGGGTGGCGGGGGCATCCTTTGTGTTCCACTTTGTTTGCGTGTTGGTGGCCAAGAATGCGGAGGCTTTTAGTGGGGGAGAGGGCTCCTTTCTTTGTCTTGCTCTCTCTATCTCTTGCTATCACTCCATCTTTCTCTCCCTCTCTGCCCCCTTTCTTGCTCTTTGGGATGGTTTCCATCCCCTCTTTCTTACTCACTCTGTCTTACTCCTCTCTCTCTCTCTCTCTCTCTCTCTCTCTCTCTCTCTCTCTCTCTCTCTCTCTCTCTCTCTCTCTCTCACCCTCACCCTCACCCTCACTCTCTCTCTCTCTCTCTCTCTCTCTCTCTCTCTCTCTCTCTCTCTCTCTCTCTCTCTCTCTCTCTCTCTCTCTCTCTCTCTCGCTCGCTCACTCGCTCGCTCGCTTGCTCTCTCTCTCCTTCCACATACTCTCTCCCTCTTCAACTCGCTCTCTATCCCTCTCTCTCCACTCCCCACCTCTCTCTGCCTCCCTCTCTCCCCCCTTCCATCCCTCTCTCTCTCCCTGTCCCTGTTCTTCTCCCTGGCTCTGTGTTCGGTATGGAATAGAAATGAGGCTGGTGGTCCTAGCAACAGCCGGGCTGCCAGAAATGTCCACGCTAGATACGCTTCCCAGCGCATGCATGCAGCACACACAGGAAGCTGGTGGGTGAATGAACAAACAAATTCTGACTTCGACTAGACGCTCATCATGCAAATAATAACGCTATCTGGAACCCTAGAAACAAACGCTGTCATTAAAGCAACACTGACTAAAGAATGTTTTTCGACCTGAAAATAATGTTCCCAAAAAAAAAACAGGGTGAAAGACAGGGGTTATTATTAACACAGCCAAGTTTTGATTAGCATGTTTGGGTTTCTCCAAGTGAGCATTCTGCTTCCAACCTGTATCTACTTGGCATTTGCTCTATTCTGCACCCAGTCCAGTGCCCTGCAATATCTCACGCAATGTCCAGCACTGTGATGGCGGCGTTAGTAGTGGTACGTTTGGAGCAGATAGTAAAATTAGCTTAGAGTGGCCGTACCCAGCTTGGTAGGGGAAGCCCACAAGCAGTGAATACAGCTTATGTCAGTAGTGCATTTGCAATGAACCAGACATATAGGGCCCACTTAGCAATAACACTAATGCCAGTCCCATGATGGGCTCCAGAGACCCACACACACACACACACACACACACACACACACACACACAATCACTCTCACACACACACACACACACACACACACACACAATCACTCAAACACACACAATCACACACACCATCACACGCACACGCACACAATCACACACACCATCACACGCACGCACACCATCACACACACACACACACACACACACACACACACACACACACACACACACACACACACACACACACACACACACACACACTATCACACACACACACACACACACACACACACACACACACACACACACAATCACTCAATCACTCAAACACACACAATCACACACACCATCACACACACCATCACACACACCATCACACACACACGCACACACACACAATCACACACACCATCACACGCACACGCACACACACAAACGCGCGTGCACGCACACATGGTGGCAGCCGCTGTGGAGACGTACTGTATCTGCATTGCCATGGCGCCAAGTCTGCTGCAGTGATCCTTGGGAGGCCCTATCGATTATCCTTCCTCCAGAGGACGGCCCAGGCTCGCTCCATCTATCCATCTATCATGCAGCTAATGTTTCCATTTTATCTTCTCTCCTCCCCCTTGCTCCCTCTTTTCCCTCTCTCTCCCCCCCTCACCCGTCTCCCTCTCGTCCTCCCTCTGACTTTTTTCCTCTCTGCTGTCTTCCTCCCCCTCTCTCTCTGCACCCCCCAGACTCCTCTTTGACAGGGTGCCCGGTTCCCGATGCCAGCGTTGCACCACAGAAGCTGTTGATCCTGGATGCCCGCTCCTACACGGCTGCAGTGGCCAATCGTGCCAAGGGGGGCGGCTGCGAGTGTGAAGGTGGGTAAAGGCACTTCTTTGTCTGAATGGGTTGTGTTGGTGGGCGTGTGTGTGTATTGATGAAGAGATAAGGGTTTTGATGGGTGTGGCGGATGTGTGTGTATGTGTGACTAATGTTGTTGGTGTGTGTGTGTGTGACATGTGTGTGTGTGTGTGTGTGTGTGTGTGTGTGTGTGTCGTTGTACATGTTTAAGTCGGGTAAGAATGAGTGGGCTTGCCATCCCTCTTGTCATGTCTTATCGTCCCCCATAGGTGGTGGTCCCAGTCTCATATCTTGTCAATTCGTTGTTGTTAATGAGTAGCAACTTTATTTTTGCTTATATAACCCCCTGACAACCCATTAATCAATATTTTGGCTGTTGCCATCCTCAAAACTTGCACATTGATTTACAAAAATGACAACAAAAACTAGCCGACCGAGTGACGTCACGTCAATGCAAAGTCAACGAGGCAGAATACAGCTAGCGCGTGCATGCTACCCGGAACTGTCAGATTTCATGGCAAAAAGTTACAAGTTGGGGGGTAAGTGGGCTCACTTGTTGTGTACATGCCAAAAAAAAAAATCTCTCAAACTTTCAGAAGTGCTCTTTTTCGCTGTTAGTGTTCGGTTGTCTGACCATCATTAGGCAACGAGAGATAAATGCCAAAAAGAGGACAGGTATGTTCCCTCAAAGCAATAGATCAATGAGGTGACGGGGGTAGATCAATTCGCCAAAAAACTACGTGTCAGTAAAGAAATGCAAGCTGTGTTATTTTTTCCAGTAAAAGCAAAATGGTCAGGAATGAAATGCCTACGTTGTTTCAAGGATTAGGTGAATTATCTGCCTATGAAAAAAGCCCGATATGCGGATAAATATTCCCTTTTCAACTTTGAGGGGCGGAGACTTCCCATTGACTGTGCATTATGTGACGTCATCCCTAGTCTTTTTTTATTTTTGTTATTTTTTTAATATCAACGTGCAACTTTTCAGCGTGGCAACAGCCAGAATATTGCTTTACATATTGTCAGGAGCTTATATTAGAAAAATCAAGTTGCCACTCGAGAGTGAGAACAAAACTCGTTTTCTAAAGGAGCTACGAAATCTAGCCCACAGTCTACCATCGCATCACATCCGAGCTGCTACTCTCCCATCTGTTTACAGCAGTGTAGATGAAGCCACAGCTGAGTCACCTTGGCTATGATGGAGGAGTAGCGAGGGATAAAACCTGCCTCATCCGTCCCACCCTGCTCTCCTCTCCTCTCATCTCATCTCTCTCCTCTATGTTCATTTCCTCTGCTTCCCTCTCCTCTTTTCTCCCCTCATCTATCCTCTCTTTTCATTACTTCTCGCCTCTTCTTTTCTACTCTGTTCTCTCCTACACTCTTTTTCACTCTCTTCCTCTATGCTCATATTCTCTCTTCCGCTCATCTCTTTTCTCTCTCTCATCCTCTCCTTTCTTTTCCACTCAGTTCTTCTCACCTTTCCACTGTTCTCCTCCCCCACTCTCTGCTCTCCTCTATCCTCCACACTTCTCATCTCTCTCGTCATGCTCTCCCCGTCTCTCCTCTCTGTTCTTCTCTCTCCTCTTCCCCTTTCCCTCTCCTCTTTTCCTCTCACATCTCATCCCTCCTCTGCTCTCCACTCTTCCACTATCCTCTGTCTCTCTGCTCTCCTTCCCTCTATCCTCTCACCAGTTCTCTCATCTCACACTCTCATCTCTGCCCTAATCTATCTCCTCTCCTCCCCTCCACATTTGCCTGCCTGCTTGCCAGACAGAGGCAAATTGAGCAGAACCTAAATATGACAAATCCCAGTCATCGTGCATAATCGAGCTCACGAAAGCATTCAGCAGCTCGTTATCTAATGTGCGCCATGTCGCTGTGAGAAATGAAAATATGAAAACATTCATTTAGCGTTAATGAATGGCAGACATGACTCACTACGCCATGCTTCTGTCTTGTCTGTCTGTGTCAACACTGTGTCTGTCTGTCTGTCTGTCTTTTTGAGTCCGTATCTGTGCCTGTGTGTGTGTACGGAGTACTACCCCAACTGTGAGTTGAGATTTATGGACATGCATGTTGTTGCTGTGCCATATTGAATATACAATGACTCAAGTACTAAGTATGTCCTCCTCGTGCGTGTGTGCATTTGCGCGCGCACATGTGTTTGTGTGTGTGTGTTTGTGCAGAGTACTACCCCAACTGCGAGGTGATGTTCATGGGCATGGCAAACATCCACTCCATCAGGAACTCATTCCAGGCTCTGAGGGTCGTGTGCAGCCAGATCCCCGACCCCGGCAAGTAAGTGGATCCCCCCGACCTTAAGACTTGCCCCCATCGCATCCTCCTCTTCCTCCCCATCATGCTCTTCCACCTCCTCCTCCTCCATCACCAATCAGTATCAGGCTACTGCCACATAATCCCCGCCCCCTTCCACCCCATGCCCTCTTCACATCATCCCTGTGTTTGGAACGCTAGTCAAAAACAAGTCACAGTTATGCAGTCTAGTCACAGTTATGCAGTCTAGTCACAGTTATGCATCCTAATTAATACCAAAAAAGAAGAAAGTAGAAGATGTCTGTGCTGCACCAGCGATGCCTTTGATGTTTGCATGTCCCAGTCCTGCTTGCTCTGGGTTGTCCCGAGCAGAGTTAAAGAGAAGAGTCTCCTTTGTTCTTGAATCTCTCTGACCTTTACCCATGCCCTCATCACATCCTCATCTTCCTCCTCATCTTCCTCCTCATCTTCCTCATCCTCATCCTCTTAATTTTCCTCCTCTTACTCCTTCTCCTCTTCCTTCTCCTCCATCACCCCTTCTTTCTCCTCCCCACAAATGTCACTGTTCACACTTTCACTTTCTCACACTTTCACATTTTAGCATTCAGCATTCAGTTTTTACCGTAAACAAGCTACTAAAATGCAGCTACATTATACAAATATAAAATAGTCAGACATAGGCAGTTATACAAAGATGAAACTGGCAGTCCCTCCTGACAGCTTGGAGGGAGAGTGACGGAATCATAGTGCATTTGCATGGGCAAACTGATGTTTGTGTAATCTTAGAACCTTGAAAATGTTGTGTCTGTATCTGCATTCAGTACATACATTGTTGTAGTTGTGGTGGGACTGTGAGTATGCAGACCATGTACTGCATCCGGAACACTGATGTATTTTGAAAATGTAGTCTCTGTATCGTATGTTTGCGGCGGTGTTGTAGTTGCGGGGGGAGACTGTGTGCAGCGCATGCTATACGTGTGGAGCATGTACTGTATCTGGTTGCATGTTTTGTAAGGTAAGGCATTCAGCCTGCTGGTACTGTGCTGCTGGGGGTAGGGATGGGTGTTGTCAGCACGCTGGTAAAGTGATCCTCTCACTGCCCTTTTCTGCACACAGTGTTACACAGACAGCACTGCAGTGCTTCCCGGGTCTATAATAAGCATCCACACCGGCTGACCTAGATAGCCATGTCAATCCACAATCTGGGCCGCGGGTTTCAAACATTGACTTCAACTCTGAACTTTTCCTGTTTCTTCTCCTTTACAATCAATAAGAGAAGTGAGGACTGAACAGTCCTTTTTAGTCATAATAATGGGTTTATCTCTCATTTTATTGTTGGGTTTCTTGTCAAGATGTCTTACAATAAAAATGAACAAAAAAACATAGATACATACATAACATCATTATCCATAGATACATAATGCAAGTCAAACAAACAAAAAAGGGAGTAGTGCCGAGTCGCCGTAGAACAGCACCGTGACCTGACGGGTGCGTGTCAGAGCCTCACCATAGATCATTATACATGGAGGCTCAGAATCAATATAATACTTTAAAAAGTTGTGTATTAAAGGAATCTTTGGGTCAAAGAAATATACCAGAATTACAGTATATATGCGTAGATGCTGCAGCTGTGTTGCACAGATATCAATCCCAGTCTCAATGGGTTATGCTGGTTTATGTTAACCTTTTGAGTGTTAACTACTGTTTATCTCTGTGTATCCCTGTAGCTGGCTGTCTGCGCTGGAGAGCACCCGTTGGCTGCAGCACCTGTCCGTCATGCTGAAGGCGGCCACTCTGGTGTGCTCGGCGGTGGAGAGGGAGGGGCGCCCGGTGCTGGTCCACTGCTCTGACGGCTGGGACCGCACGCCCCAGATAGTGGCCCTGGCCAAGATCCTCCTGGACCCCTTCTACAGGACCATGGAGGTGTGGACACACACACACACGCGCGCGCACACACACACGCACACACACTTTGTACAATCACTCAGCTACACAATGCAGGAATGAAAATAAATGCTTTGTTTCCTTACTATCGAGTCCCCTTTGCTGTAGCCTCTTTCACAGGTGGACAATCGTTCAGCCATTAAGTTGAATAAATGAGAATGAATGAGAATGGATTCCATGTTCCTGATTGTGTCTATTTGCTGCAACATTGCCTGCTAAAGGGCTGTTTACACAAAGACCCATGACAATAGCAAAAAAAGTAATTTTTAAACCCATTGTAGCTTTTTGGTTGTGTAGTTTCTCCGTCATTCCAACTGCAAAAATAGGGCTGAATGATGCCATTGTGTAGGAATTTGACAACTGAAAAACACTACGGTCAATCAAAACTATTGCCATAGTTAACAACGCACGTCTTTGCATTGTGAAATATTGCTATTCACTCTGATATATGGATATTTCTATTGCTATGGCTACTGTTGCCATTATGATGGGTCATTTTGTGATGGGTGTGGTTAGACTGACACACAAATGCACCTGCGCCACCCGGGAGCCATGTGTCTAACATGCAGTACAATGTGTACCTCTTAAATTATTTTGGAGATGGGCTTTAGATCAGAGGGTTTGAATCTCAGGTTCGAATCTCATCCTTCCACTCCCTATCTCACTTCATGGCTGAGATGCCCTTGAGCAAGGCACCTAACTCCATAAAGCTCCAGGGACTGTAACCATCACCCTGAAAATAACGCTTTGGGTAAAAGCATCTGCTAAGTGTAATGTAATGTAATGGGGAAAGGCTGGGAAATGCCTCAGGCCTAAAATCAACCTGGCTGCCCATGTAGTACATACTACAGGTATTCTATGCAGTGCCCCACAGCACCCAGCCACAGCGTGCTTTGACATTGGCTGAACTTAAGTAATGTATATTTAGACCGACACACAAACGCACCTGTGCCAACCAGGAGCCATTTGTTTGCCATCCAGTACAATGTGTTCCTCTCGGCATTCCCCCTCCCTGCCACAGGGTTTCCAGGTGCTGGTGGAGACAGACTGGCTGGACTTTGGGCACAAGTTTGGCGACCGCTGCGGGCACCAGGAGAACGCGGACGACGTGAGCGAGCAGTGCCCCGTCTTCCTGCAGTGGCTCGACTGCGTACACCAGCTGCTCAAGCAGTTCCCCTGCCTCTTTGAGTTCAACGAGGCCTTCCTGGTGTGTAGCCAGAGATGCTGACATGCACACGCACACGCGCACGCGCACACACACACACACACACACACACACACACACACACACACACACACACACACACACACACACACACACACACACACACACACACACACACACAGTCAAGCACTTGGCCTGCTTCATCAAGTGCAATGATGCCTTCCTGGTGTGTACACAGATGGACAGACACACAGGCAGAGTGAGACAGACAGACACACACACACACACATGAACAGACCCATACAGACACAGCCACGCATCATTCAGAAATCAGACCACGAGCCCCTGCTCCTGCAGACTGACAAATTGATATCCACTCAAGCATGTTGGAAACTATAGAGTTGCTACCTAAACTGTGTTTCTAAAGCGAGTATTTTCAAATGTTCAGTGCTTTGAAGAGCAGCTGTTACAATGATGTACAATTATGTTTGTTTCAGTTTATAACGAAAATGGTCTTCATAACATAACATCACCCTTACTAAGACTTATGGTCCAAAATGTGTCCAGTTTTAGAGATATTGTTATGTAAAATTTGCAGTAACCAGAATATCTAACCTCATACCAAAACTTTGTCTTTGTAGGGCAGTGTACAAGATTTTGCTAATGCATACTTTTGAGGACGGCTTTTTAAATGTGATTGTGTATTTGTTGTTTGTGAGAGAGTATTAATACTTGGCCTTTTCTGCTCTGCAGGTGAAACTAGTGCAGCACACCTACTCGTGTCTGTACGGCACCTTCCTGTGCAACAACGCGCGGGAGAGAGAGGCCCGCAACGTCTACAAGCGCACCTGCTCCGCCTGGTCACTGCTCCGCACCGGCAACAAGAACTTCCAGAACTTTCTCTACATACCCAGCCATGATATGGTACAGTCGACCACATGCATTTTACATCTTGTATTTTCAGCACATCTCATTGTGTAGTAGTCACCAATGATGATGAAGGGTTTCTGTTCCGCTCCATTCTGTTATACAATTTGTGTGTGTTGACTTCCACACCATTGTTGTTTATGAGGGCCTACGCTCTGGAGCTGCAGAGCTCTATTGTAATGGCAGGTGAATTTTACCTGAGGCGAAAGGTTGATATTTTATAATTTCCCCTGTTACAGAGGAGTTCAAGTTGGGGAACTGTGTGAACTGCATCTGATCTAGCATGCATACCAGACACTGGGTCAAGACGGGCACAATTTTCTGTCAAAAACAAGTTTCTAGTCGCACATTAATGTCATCATTGGTGTCTTGGAGGCTACGAGTGATAGTTGACTCTTTCTTTAAAAAGATGCAAATTCCCCTGTAACTGAGGACTTCCCCAAAGTTAGAAGTGAACTGCATGTGCTCTAACATGCACACCACATCCAGACAGCCAGAGGTGAAAGGTCAGGAGGTCAAGTGTAGCGTGTCTGGCTTCCTTGACAGTTAACATTCCACTGTGGCACATGGGATGCCTGAGGGCCAAGGTCAAGACAAGGTCAGGCCTCAATTCTCCCTTTAAACTCATTCACCCCACTTCTGTAGCCAGTTTCCCTTTAAGCTGGGTTCTGGCGTGCCTAAACAGGTAAGATATGTGACCTTGGGGGGGGAACAGTCCAGTGCCAGATGACCCTGTGTTCCATAAAGCGTTGTTGATGTGGTGAGCTTGTGCTCAGACTTGATGTTTAGGCATTTGTCTGTCAGTTATGTAATGCATGCAGTAATGGCACACACTCACAGTCTCTCACGCACACGCACACACAGTCAGCCTTCTGTGTTCTCTTCAAGTGTCATATTGAATATGTAATGACTGTCGTGTGTGTGTGTGTGTGTGTGTGTGTGTGTGTGTGTGTGTGTGTGTGTGTGTGTGTGTGTGTGTGTGTGTGTGTGTGTGTGTGTGTGTGTGTGTGTGTGTGTGTGTGTGTGTGTGTGTGTGTGTGTGTGTGTGTGTGTTGTCGGCAGGTTTTGCAGCCGGTGTGTCACACGCGAGCCCTGCAGCTGTGGACGGCTGTCTACCTCCCCACCTCGTCCCCCTGCACCGCCGCCGAGGACGCCATAGACATCTACATGTCACCATGCAGCACAGGAGACGAGCTCACCTCACGCTCCCTAGACAGGTACACACACACACACACACGCACACACATACACGAGATTGCCTTGGAGAAGACCTCACCTCACGCACCCTAGACATAAACATGCAGACATACACACACCAAAACAGAGACTGACTGTCAAGCGCACACACCAACCAAAACAGAGTGACCGACACACAGACTAACAGGACACAGATATGCAGGCACAGACTATCACGCAGAGTAGCAGACAGAGACGTACACCTCTGCCCCCATGCACCCCGGCCTGCCTGTCTGACCGCCCATCTGTCTGTCAATGTAACAGTTGCTGCTCAGCAATACGCCCGTTTGAGTGCATGTTGATTATATCCTGTCTCTCAAGGCACAGACTACCAGACTTTTTGGTTTTTTTCCACACTGCATTCATTGACTCCTTCTAAGCCATTCTGTCATGACCAAACCATTAATACACAATGGACATAAAACAACTTTTTTCGCCCCCCCCCCATTAATAATTGCTAACCCATGTCTGGTCTTTAATATGGGCTATGCTGATCAATGCGATTGACCTTGGTTTAATTTGTTTTCTCTGCTACTATGGACCTTACACATCTAAGAATCCTGGTCCTAACCTACGTTGACCTTATGACTCTACATTCTCTGTCTATCTCTTCTTCCTCTGCCTTCCTGCTTTTTCTGCCTCTCCTCTATACCTCTCCTTTTAAATCTCTCTTTCCCCATTTGTTAAGCACTTTGAGTTACATGCCTTGTATGACACAGTGCTATACAAATACAATTATTATTATTATTGTTATTACTAGGGGTGGGCGCTTAATGCACTGTGATCAGTCATTGAGCACGTATTGTCAGAGTTGGGTCAGTAATATGCAATAGGAGAGCTGTAGAGCTCCCTGAGATGCACCTTCTCTTCTCTCCATTGCACTGTTGTTTATTTCAGGTGGTTTGGGGTTTTGTAATCAATGACCATGTTTATCTGTCTTGATTCTGTCCAGTCTGTTAACTTTGGCTGTAAGACCATGAGAGACATGCTGTTGTGTTCAGATAATCCTTATCTTTTATCATATCTGATTTTCTTGTAGTGAAAAGCAGAAGTTTCGCCAAGCTGATGGAGGGGTGGAAACATTGCAATAATCCAGAGACTGTTGTAGCCTATCAGGGGAGGAGAGCTGAATGTCACCTGGTAGTCTGAGCTGTGCTATGGCTCAGAGTAGTGTAGGTGAAGCCTGAACTCTAGTGGTGAGGAGGGGTAGTGCTACTGAAAGTTCTAGAAGCTTACGGTACAAAGCCCTGCTTGTTTGGCACTGGCCAAGAGACTGTCTATTAAGCATTGAGCCCTGATGAAATTTATGCAAAACTCTATTCTTGTCCATCAGAGAGATTCATTTTATTATGGCACTTGCCTGTATGATACCTTGCTATATTTGTAAACTGAATAACTGAATTGAAATTACATTTTGGAGGTCCTTGCTTATTTTTTTGTTTTCTGTAGAGAGCATGCAGGCTGTTCTGAGTTTAAATCATTTGAGCATCAACTGCATATTCTTCTACCCCACAATGCAGTGTAGTATAAACACATCTTATGTGAAGTTATGTACTGTTATTGAAAATCAAGTCAGAGATGGATTTATTGTCAGTGTCTCAGCATGTACAGCAATGGACATACCAAGGAATATTCCATGCATAGATGAAACGGGACAAAAGTGCAAGACAGGAGGATAACATTCAAGCATATGCATGTGTCTGTAGACTTCAAAAGACACCTGCTGTCCACCTGCTCGATACTATGGGTCAATGATGTGACAGTAATGGCACATGTCAGAGTTGTGCAACGACAGCTAATGCCACTATTTATTGTTTTTTTGTTTTTAGTGAATTATCTAAGAAACACAACCATTGCAGTACATTAATTATCAATTACTAATTTATACATGAGCATTAGATCTTGTGCCACCTGACGTCAGTGCCTCAAAAAAAATGTCATTGATCCATATACGTAGATTAATGTTTACGATAAAGCGTTTTTTTTTTCGTTATCTCTTTTATCTGCGAGCAGACTTCCAAAGACGCGCTCCATGGACAACCTCCTGTCAGCGTGCGAGAACGGCGTGGCCCTGACGCGCACCTCCAGCGACCCCAACATTAACCAGCACTGTCCCCAGGAGGGGAGCTCCCCAGCGGGCCGCTCCCCCCTGGACACGGCTGCCACCGCCACCCCCACTGACGACAGCCTGGAGGACAACACGCCCGACACGGGACTGGGCAGCGAGGACCCCGATGTGGAGACCTGCGAGGAGACGCCGCCCCAGACGCCTCTGGGTCCTGGCCACGGCTTCCCCCACCACCGTTACAGTCACCACCACCATCATAATCATCATCCCTCGCTTCCTGTGGATGGGAGAGAGAAGGAGAAAGCAGAAGAGGAGGATGAGGAGGAGTGTTTGACCACCCAGCCTCTGCCCTGCCTGCCCCACCCACTCTCTCTGGGCCACCAAGAGCTCCCTCTGCCCACGCCGGTGCTCCACCAAGCCTTGCCCAGCAGTGCCACCCCCCCTCTACCGCCCCTGCCACCCCTGGCTGACGGAGAGGAGCAGGGACACCATGACCAGGAGGAGGTGGAGGAGCTAGAAGAGGAGGAGGAACATCCACCTAAGACTCCTCAGGCTACTGCCGATTGTGGTCCTCCTGATGTTCCTGCTGATGCTGCTGGAGAGACCTGCTCTGCTCCTCCTCCTCCTCCTCCTCCTCCTCCTCTTCCTGAGCTGAACGGCTTCCACCGCCTCCACACGGATGCAGAGGGCCAGCAGGAGAGATGTGAGGAGAAGGAGGCCCTGGCTTTGGAAGACTGCACCAGCGAAGCCGCCAGGTTCTTAGCCATGAAGAGGCCCACCCTGATGGAGGACTCCACCGAGACCCTGACCGAGCAGAACGGCATCCCCCCACAACAACGTCCGCTGCTCCGCAGGGCCGGCTCAGGCGAGGCCCAGGCTTCGTCTCCGGCCCAGCCACATCCACAGGCCCAGACCCAAGACCAGGCCCAACCTCAATCACAGCCACAGGCTGGCTATAAAGATGAGGGCAGAAGGACTCAGGGTGCTGTGTGTAAGGGTGGGGAGCTGGTGCCTGTGATGCGAGAGAGGGATCGTGAGCGTGACAGGGAGCGTGAGCGTGACAGGGAGCGCGGCGGGGTGCCCGAGTGTGCCCGTGCCGCCCGGCGCCTGGTGTCGCAGAGCCAGCTGAGCGACTTCACGCTGCTGGGCTCCCCGTGGGGCAGCACGATGCAGGGCCTTGTGCAGTCGGCCTGCGGCGGGGGGGTGCAGTCGGCCCTCCAGCAGGGAGGGTACCAGAGCCGGCGCCTGGCCAGCAAGCTGCTGCGTGCCCACGGAGCCAACGGGGCCTCGGCCACCGCTACCGCCAACGGCCACTGCTGTCGTCGAGACCGCGACAGAGATCGTGATCGGTCATCTAATGGTGCTGCTGCTGCTGCTGGTTCGTCGTCCTGGCTGTCAGCAGTGAAGAACAGCAGCTACGCCGCGCTGTGCGCCTCCACCAGCTCCTCAGCACCGTACATGCGCCAGCTCCTGGCCGCCGCGCAGTCCTCCCCGTCGGGTAGCGCCTCTCCGCCCCCTCCGCTCAACTCGGCGGCAGCGCTGGCCATGGCCTCTGCCAATCAGCAGAGCCAGACGCCGGCCTACCTGGATGACGACGGGCTGCCGGTGGCGCTGGACGCGGTGCAGCAGCGCCTGCGGCAGATCGAGGCCACCTACAAGCAGGAGGTGGAGGTGCTGCGGCGGCAGGTGCGGCAGCTGCAGATGAGGCTGGAGAGCCGGCAGCACTGCACGCCGCCCTCCGAGCCAGACCTCGACTACGAGGACGACATTGTGAGTCATACACCGCCTGTTCTTCTTTCTTTCTACTTCTGTTGCACATACTCGCTGTCTCTCTTTCTCGTCTCTCTTGTGTCCCGCCTTCTCTCTCTCCCTCTTTTTCTCTTTCTCCCTCTCTCTCTCTTTCTCCCTCTCTCTCTCTCTTTCTCATCTTTCATTCTTGCTGTCTCTCTTATTTCAATTCAGATGTGCTTTGTCAGCATTTACGATTTATTTACAGTTTTACCAAAGCAATGACATGCAAATAATAATAAAAGTTAAAGTAACTGTTAAGGCAGATTCATACTTAGCGTAACTGGCGCTAACCTCATTCATACCTCCCTCGCAACGATGGCGTGCGCTCAAAATTACGTCACACGCCCCTCCGCAAGCTGCCGCGGCGCGAGGTCGTGCACCCCACATTTTTTGTAACTTGCCGTGCGCCACCAGCGACCATGCAGGTAGGCAGACAAAGCAGGAGTTGCAAAGAGAGGCTACAGCTACTGTAGGCTACTACAGAATGGACCCTGCATCATTTTGAGGATAGGCTAATAAAATGTCAGAGTTATTTTATCTTCTCCCTTAAATGTTGTCCAGTGAAACAATTGTTTACTTTGTTCAGAAGCACGTTGTGTTTGGCGATCTAATTATAAATTCTGCAGCCAGAACAATGCTCTCACATGGTCTTGGAACTACAACAAACATCCATGTTTCATTGTGTCAAGTCATAAGTCAGACGTTCAGTAGCCCTACAGCAGCCGTGTTTGGCTTTCTATTTTTATACAGCTGTAGAACTCACGCTGCGAGTTGCGACAGATGCTGCCATTTTAATGGTTCTTGCGCCAAAGTGCGCACGTTGAGTATGCAGAGCCCTTTAGTCGAATCCTTTTACCTAAGCAGCTGTGAGTTGACTATGTTTACCTCCGTCTTTGTGTCTGTACCATTGCATCTCTCCATCCTCCTCTGTTCTGCACTTGGTCACGCATGTTTGTCTTTTTAACATGATGAACATACACACACATAATAATAAAAAAAAATACTTGCTGATTATAGCAAAATATTTTCCACCGTAGTCTGTGGGAGTAAATAGGTTTTATAAGAATCATAAGATGTAAAATTAGATTCATTGGACTATTTGAGCTTTTAGGTTGGATATATGCTGACGTGCGTGTGTGTGTGCGTGTGCGTGTGTGTTTTGCAGACGTGCCTGAGGGAGTCTGACGACAGTGCGGAGGAGGACTCTCTGTCGGACCACAGTGAGGACCGCTTCAGTGAGGGCAGCTGGGACCGCATCGAGCGCAAGGACACAGAGGTCAGCCGCGCGCCTCGTAGCCTGCTCCAGGTTTCACAGCCTCTCTTTTTGCACCTCTCACACACATACTGTACACACACACACACACACACACACACACACACACACACACACACACACACACACAAAAGTCAAGAGTGCGCCTCATAGCCTGCCTCAGAGTTCATGCTCCCTCTTTCTGCACCTCTAAAACTCACACGCACATACACTACATTGCAAAAAGTATTCGCCAACGTGCCTTGACTCACACATACAGTTCAATATGATGTCGGGCCACCTTTTGCTGCTATTACAGACTCAACTCTTCTTGGGAGGCTGTCTACAACATAATTGGTGAGGTGTCACAACGATGTTTGGCAAGGAAGCCTGGCTCTCAGTCTCCGCTCCAATTCATCCCAAAGGCGTTCTATCAAGTTCAGGACGTAATAGTTGCAGAAGGTGGACAGACATTATAATATGGGCTGGGCATGGGATGTGTGAGTCATGTGTGAGTCAAGGCAGGTTAGCGAATAATGGAAAGTAAACTGGTTCACTTCAGAAAGACTAGGCCAGGGATGACTGGAGCACTCAGATACTTTTTAGTTATTTTATTGTGGTGCAAACATAAAGACTGACGTTTCGACCCAGTGCGCGTCTTCTTCAGAGTTTTGACTGGGTCGAAACGTCAGTCTTTATGTTTGCACCACAATAAAATAACTTAAGAATATGAGTGCTCCAGTCACCCCTGGCCTAATCTTTCTGAAGTGGACCAGTTTACTTTCCATTATTTACCGTCCTGGACTGGAAGCACCAAGAAGGTTAGAGCGCAAGTGACTTCCCTTTTGCAGGTTAGCGAATACTTGTTTTGGCACTATAGTGTTTTTCTTGACACACAATCATTGCTTTCCTCTCTGCTTTGTAATTGGGTTGTGCATCTTGTGTCCTGTTCTGAACATTGGAATGACCATGATTCAAAATTGTTGTTTGGGTGTTGAGTTGTTACAAATTATTCATTATTCTGGCCCTGGGCCTATCTGGGCTTCAGATGCTGTACTTGTACTGATTAACACTTTTCATGTCATTGCTCACCATGTCATGCATGCATTATATCACAGGCTTCCTACATGTGGGAAATGATAATTGTTTGCATCTGTCAGTCTGTGACTTTCTGCACTGCAAAAAAAGAAGTCTTCTAGTTTCAAGTAAAAACATCTAATCAATTTTATTTTAAGTAATAACTAGTACTTTTTAACTGGAATTTAGATCTAGAAATTAGACTATTTATACTTGTTTTCGAACATTTGTCCATGGGGCAAGATATTTTACTTGATTAGATTATTTTACTCGTTTCAAGCAAATATTGCTTACAACAAGTAAAAAATATCACTAAGTAAAAATACCTTGCCCCATGGACAAATGTTAAAAAACAAGTATAAATAGTCTAATTTCTAGATCTAAATTCCAGTTAAAAAGTACTAGTTATTCCAGTTAAAAAGTACTAGTTATTACTTAAAATTAGATTGATTAGATGTTTTTACTTGAAACTAGAAAAAATAAGCTTGCTAAGATTTCATTTTTTTGCCGTGTGTGAATTTATCTGTTTGTATTATTAACGTGTGTCTGGTCCCTGCAGGTGACACGGTGGGTTCCAGACCATATGGCCTCTCACTGCTTTAACTGTGACTGTGAGTTCTGGATTGCCAAGAGACGCCACCACTGCAGGTAGGGTCCCCATGCTGTCTGTCTGACTGTCTGACTGACTGAATGACTGTGTAAGTTATCTCATGGGTGGGGAACCTATGACCCACCTAAGTCTATGAAATATACTGTATCGAATTATCTAAGCTAGGGATGGGCAACTGAAGGCCTGGGGGCCTTATAGTAGATGGCCCACTTCCACACTCAGTGTGGCCTATAGAACATAGTATTTAAAAAGATCATATTTAACCGCTAATAAACAAATCAATAATTTAAACATTTAGGTATAAATGCGGAAAACAAAACGATTCTCATCTTGTAGCTTCTCTCAAGGGCATGGTCATGTGGCCCTCCAATGGTGATGATGAAAAATGTTGGCCCTCTTTATCATGAAAGTTGCCCGAGTTGCCTAAGCTATCTGCTGTTGTGGAACTATTTAGGAACTACAGTAACACGTTCTGCAAGCACTGATGCCACCTTAATCTATCTATTATCCTCTAAATAAACTGAAATATCTATATTATCTGCCAATTGTGTTAATACTTATAGTAATTGCGGTAACGCGTCCTGCTTGGACTGCTGCCTACTATTGTAAATCCACGAAATTAACTGGAATATCTAAACTATTTGTTGTGTAAATAAACTGAAACGTCTAAACTATCTGCTGTTGTGTATTGTTTGCGTCTAGGAACTGTGGGAACGTGTTCTGTAAGGACTGCTGCCATCTGAAGCTGCCCATCCCGGAGCAGCAGCTGTACGACCCGGTGCTGGTGTGCAACAGCTGCCACGACCTGCTACTGGAGTCCCGCACGCGGGAGATGCGCAGCCAGCAGCTCAAGAAGCCCATCGCCACCGCCTCCAGCTGAGCAGCCTAGCCTCCACACCAGCAGCCAGCAGTCTGCTAGCTTTACCTTCCTTCTTACCTACCTGTCTGTCTCCCTCTCTACTCTCTCTGTCCTCTCGCTATCCTCTTATTCGTCTAACCCCTGCCCTGCTCAGCTCTGGGTCTGTAGCTGTCTTGCCGTTTGGCCTGGCCTGGAATGGCCTGGATCAGATCAGATCAGATCGGCTCGGTTCAGCTCGGCTTGGCTCAGGTCAGCTCCGCTCAGCATTTGGTTGGTTGGTCCTCTTGACGTGCTCAGAGGTGCGCTATAACGACCCCCCCAATGCCCCAAACTCCCTAACCCAGCCTTCACCCTACAACTCCCCACGCCCCCTCCGCTGACCACCCCCGATCTCCAGTTGCCCTAGACCAGCACCCTGAGGTGGTGGCTGATGACATTTAGGAGGTGGAGGAGTGGAAAATGAGGAAGAGAGAGGAGGAAGAATTTAGTGTCCTGTTGAGAGTTGGACTTGTGGTGGGGGTGGTGGACATGATGACATGCAGAACGTGACTGAAATGAAGATGAGTTGAAGATGAGAACGAACATGTGGTTTGAAAGGTGGGTGGACTGGACTAGTGTGGACGTGGACGTGGACGTGGACGTGGATGGGTGTTTTTGAAAAGATATGCTGGTTATTGAAATGAAGCCTTCCCCGTCGGCTACTGTGGTAGATGGTGTCTCTCTGGGCCGGGAGGTTACAGCGTCCTGCTGGCCTCTGGCTCCTTCTCTGGCCCCCTGTGATTAGAGGGGGAGTTTGGCTGTTTCCTCACATCACCACCCAGTGGTCAAGAGGAGAACTGTGGCAAGAACTGGAGCTTCCAACGCCCCAGCAAAGCATCCTTATGAACTTTATTGGACATTGGTGAAAAATATGATCTACCCCACTTGCTTGCACATACACACACACGCGCGCACACACAGACACACACACACACAGACACACAGACACACACACACACACACAGACACACACACACAGACACACACACACAGACACACACACACACACAGACACACACACACAGACACACACAGACACACACACACACACACACACACACACACACACACACACACACACACACAGACACACAGACACACACACAGACACAGAACATGAACATAAAACACAACCACACACCTCAGAGGACAATCTCTCTCACACCCGCCCCTAAAGTTTGGAAGCCTTTTGTTTCGTCATACTGGAGGCATAACTATTTAAAGGTGAAAAAAAAGAAAAAGAAAATGCTGCTAAAGTAAAAAAATCTTTTTTTTCTTGTTTTGTTTTTATTTTTGTTCTTTTTGTGCACTACACGTTCGTTTGTTGTATATTTGAGGGATATTTGAGACCAAACCCGAGCAAAAGGGATACATCTGCTGTTTACTTGCTGTCTTGTGTGATCGTGGGCTCTTGCCATGCTTGAATGTAATATGTCTGTGATCAGGAGTGCGATTAAATTAAGGGGGTGGGAGTAGGGCAGGGATTGCTGACGGGGAGGTGGGGGTTAAGGGGAACTCGATTGATTTAATATTCACGCAGCGCTTTCGGTGAGCTGCGCGTTTGGTGCGGTTTTACAGTCTGCCTTTGATAGTGGGTTTAAAAAAAAAGGTCATACACACTTAGTCGTCTTTTTTCTTATAGCAAAATTTCCAAACCGTTTGTGTCGAGGTCTCTCCTCCTTTGGAACAAAGATGCATTCATTCTTTTCAGCAGGTCTTGTGTCTTTCGTGGGGCAATTTGAGTCGGCCACAAGTGTTTCACATCAATTTCCTGTCCGTTTTGATTTTGTGGGTTTTGCCGAACGATAAGTTGACCATTTAGATTTCTGTAACGATATTCAAGAGGTTAAGGATAAGCCCACATACTTTTTGCACGAGGGGTGGTGGGGGTGGGTGGGGGTGTTTTGTGAGAGATATTTTTTGTACGTCCTTGTTTCGCTTTTGTCTGCTGTCTCCGAATGTGATGTCATGACACGTTGTCATTTTGCTCTCAATATTACAATAACTTTCTGTTACTTCCTTTTTTTTTAAAAAGAAAAGAAAAATTGGCTGTGGTTCCCAAAACATTGATGTATGTGTTGTTGAATGGTGTTTCTTGAAAAAAAAAACTATATATAGTGCCATCTTTTTGTTTTTGTTTTTTTTAAAGCCTTTTGTTTTTCTCATGGATCACACCTGGTTACTAATAATCAGTAACTGCTCGATATGTTAATGGTACAAAAAATAGCTAGCTGCTTAACAATGAGAACATAACTTTGTAAGTTTGGCAGGGGTCGTCTGTTGGGTCTTTAAAGTCAAGATGCTCTCTGAAAGATGACAGTAGGTTGCTGAGTGAATCCTAATGATTCAGATGTTACCTGCTGTTGTCTATCTTTGCTTTGTACTGGTGTTTATGAAGGAATGAATTGATGACAAACAAACGAAACGTTTAAAAGAAAATGAGAACGATTCCAGAAGTGTAACATAGTTCTGATCTAGTGACTAAAAATGTGTCACTTAGTTGATAATTGTTTTCAGGAAATGCACTGTACAAGTGAAATCCCATGGGGTAAATAAAGTATATATCTGTATCATCTGTCTGACGTGGCCGTCTCTTCCATCTGCCCGTATTCTGACTCATCCAATCATTCATTAAATCAACATCTTGATTGGCTGAGTTCTCTCTCTCTCAATCTGCTGTTGGTCGAATTTCTGTTGGTAATAGTGTTGTAGTGATAAAGCGTCCAAACAATATCTTATCATATTATTGCCCAGAAACCTTTCTCAAAAAGTTCCTCTTGCACTTGCATTGATCTTTCCAGTGAATGAACTACAGGTGAGGTTAATCTGTTAAAACAGGGGTATCAAACTCAAAATCTGGTACGGAGACGCTGTCCGAACTCGATATTTATTTATTAAAAATTGACTAAAATTGTGCATGCATGTACTGGTTGTACGTATAGTAGTGTAGTACTATGGTAGTAAAGTCTTCTCAACCACTATTACTGCAGAGAGCTTACAGTGTCCCACTGGCGGAGTGGCGCACAACCTCAGGTTAATGGTCTTACTCAGTGCCACCTCATCATGGATCAGACTATTCGTTCCCTCAAGACAAGGCTAAGATAAACAGCACAACGAGGAGCTCCCTTTTGATCCATTTCATTGCAGCAGTATTTCAAGCCACAACAACCCTTCCTTTAACTAGTCAAGTGGTATGCAGTTCATATTTGCCTTGTCTTGAATGAGCCTATATTTTGACCCTGCATCCAGCTAAAATGCACGTGTGTGAGATCTGACTGTATTCACTCGCTCATGCACTTCTCTCTGGCACAGGAGTTCAGCCTTTGATCCTCAAATCTTGTGTCCCAAGTTCCAACTCCTTTGCCTAACCATCCGGTCACGTGTTGACAGCAGTCTTTCAGTTGTATACTGTACAACCATTAGTGAAACATCAGTTTCAACAATCTATCAATATTATTTCTATTGCACATTAGCACATTGAATGACAGTTGTGTATGCTAAAGAATAGAAAAAGACAAGAGAGAAGAAAAATATTTTCTTCTATTGTATCATAGATAGGAGATGGCTATCACCCAAGGCAGATTAGTGAAACATAGTAAACATTAGTGAAACATCAGTTGGAGTCATCGTGCCCCCCTAATCCCCCCACCCTCCACACAATGCAATGGACACCGGATTCCCAATTCAAGACCATTCCAGTTAAGAACCACTGTTACACTGCGCTGTCAAGTCCATGACGCGTTCGTGTTGCATTGGTCATCCGTGTGTTTTTTTGTCCTGGCTAAGGGATGACAGTGGTACAGTACACAATAGGTCTACAACGCATTCAAGTATCCTGCACATCCGAGTTCAAATTAAGTGCAGGCCAGGGTCAAGACATTAGTTCCCGTAGAGGAAATGAACTGGAGCTCACCAGAGTGTGGTCCATCATTACCTTTGCTAGGGTATCAAAGGGAGCACCGGTAGTCATCTACCATAATGGATAGTCTAAATCACTATTGAATGCATTTGTACATTTGATAGGTTTCATTCGCCTGTATGTACCTACAATGTTGCAACATAGTGAATGAACCAATTGTTTGAATGGCTTAGAAGGAGGAAAGTCGGTTGTATGGGCAAAATCAGCCAGACTTGGCTTCTTAAATGCTATCTCCACAACACTGAATACAAAGAAGAATTCAAACGAGCCCTGTCTTGAACAGACCATTGAAAAGAATGAGGCACTTCATTCCGGATCCCATCAGGCATAAATCCCATCTCGACTCTGCTTTAGAGCCATGGCCCTTTACACTGGCAAAGTGATTATGCTGAAACTCATTCACATTCACACGTCCACATTTGCACAGCCATTTATACGGTTATCTCTTACTGCAGATGGGGTTTCCGGTGGAACTATTGACTATTTAGGGCAGTCATGGTGGGTAAGCGGTCAGGGCGCCAGACTTGTAGCCCAAAGTTTGCCGGTTCAACTCCCGACCTGCCAGGTTGGTCGGGGGAGTAATCAACCAGTGCTCTCCCCCATCCTCCTTCATGACTGAGGTACCCTGAGCATGGTACTGTCCCGCCGCACTACTCCCCTGGGGCGCCATTGAGGACTGCCCCCTTGCACGGGTGAGGCATGAATGAAATTTCGTTGTGTGCAGTGTTCACTTGTGTGCTGTGGAGTGCTGTGTCACAATGGCAATGGGAGTTGGAGTTTCCCAAGGAGCTTTCACTTTCACTATTTGCTGAAAATACTCAACTACATCATAACAACATTGCTATAACATTACCAAAAGTCCTTAGTAACAGATTAAAGGGTTTATGAAACGAAAATAAACGGTCATTCCCATTAAAGCCTTGTTTTTTTCTGATAGCATCGATGAGACTTTGAACCCAATCATCCTGGAGGAACTTGTGAAAATGGCAACTCAAAGTGTGAATTCTGTGAAATTTGGTTTGACTAATGAGCTGGGCTGTGACATCAAAGAGGAGAGTCCCTGGTTTGCTAGTATGGCGATCTGAGAAAACAACACACATTTCATGGACCCACATCTTATAAAGGAACCAAAATTCTGATACAAACATCAGCGTGTCGAAAAACCACACATCCAACCTCATGAGAAAAAAAAAAACAGCAGCACAAATCTAATTCAGAGGCTCTGATACATCTGCAGAAAGTGACATGTCTGACAGGCGAAGTGACGATTGTTGACATAGCCTGACAGTTCTTATGTTTATGGTTACGGTTGCTAAAGGCGCTTTGCCATGACCCAAAGATGACATGGCGTGTGTATTTGTTGACAAATGGGGGGCATTTTGATTCAATTGCGCGATAGAGTGTGATTGAAATGCATGTAGGCTACATGCAAAAATATCATCAACTAGAGAAAAAACGGAGGTATTAGGCTGTTGGAAAAACACCCTATATAGCCTGAGTCCTCAGCATATTTTTAGCGTTTATCATTATTATTATTTTTTGTGCTCAAAGTCACAGGCGTCGCGTGTCCCTCAGCCTGACTCTGAGGACGAGGTGTGTCCAAACGTCAGCCACACGTGCACCACAATACTAAAAACAAACAATGAACGCTTCAAAGTAGGCCTACGCTATATGCATCTCCGTTTATTCGCTAAGCAGTAGCAGGACTTTTTCTAGGACTTTTTGGCATGAGGGAGCATCATGGCAGGTTACAGGGGATGAAGGGGGGTGTTCCCCCCCATGAATGAGAAATGTATTAGGGGCGCTCAAATATATATATATATATATAAATAAAAGTATGAGGGTGCACCCACGGAGGTATGAGGGTAGAGCGCCCCTCTTTCCCCGTTCAGAAAAAGCCCTGAGTAGCCCAGTCTGTGAGTTGGCTGTCCTCGACCGAGAGCACCACGCTGATGCGCGGATATCCTCCCAAAACCAATTTATTGACCAGTTGAATGGCAATCAACAAAAAGTGCATATTCCGAGAGCATTCGCATCGGTTTGGCATGTAATGTGCATTACCCTTTCCTGAAAACAACATACAAAGCAGATGGACAAGGTAAAACGAGTAGCCTAAAGCAAAGCAGTGTACTCACCTGTCTTTGTGCCCGAGTAGTTACAGGGGCAGTTTCAGTCTGCACGCCGGCGATGTCAATTGCTGGAACTGCTTGAGGCAATAGCATTCTCTTCAGTCCAACCATGCCCGCGACCTCCACATTTGTGGTGAAGCACAAGGGGTGGAAATGTGCCGAGCACAACAGTGACCACGAGCTTGCTTCAAAACCACGCATTGGATCCACAGAGCCCTAGCTTGATTTAGCCTTCTCCTTGTCGGCCACAGTTCCATCATTCTTCACAGAAGGGAACTTGTGCAAAGATATTCCTTCTGTCAAGTAGCCATTTTTGCAGCTGGCACCGTTCTGCCCTCCAGCAACACACTGCTTGACACTGCGCTTTGTTTTGGTACTAGCCGCCATTGATCTGAACAAGGTGGAATGAGGTGAACTCACCCCTTCTATGTCACGCATATCATTTGCATAAAATTTGCATGTCACGAAAAAAACACTTTTTGGGAACGTTTTAACATGACTTTTAGGACAAAATATCACCCAGACAATATCCCATTTTATTCACAAGGCTTAGAACTTTCAGAATCTGTCCTGGAAATGGTCAAATTCCTTTACTTTGTTTTCGTTTCATAAACCCTTTAAGACAAAGCCATTACAATTTTGGTGACAGTAAGGTTATAACATAGGCTCTGTGCTAAGGGGTTAAACAGCCTGATCTCCAAAAATTCCGTGCTCCTGGACACAGATGTTAAGGACACGAAATCCGTGTCCAGGAGCACGGATTTTGCCAAAATTCCATGCTCCTGGACACGGAATTGTTTTCCGTGCTCCTGGACACAGAATTGTTTTCCGTGATGGGCACACGGAAGTGCTTTCTATAGGCTATTACCACAGCACTGTGTAACTCTATCATTAGAAAATACATACCAATTGCTAATCCTAAACAAAATAATGCTATAGCAATTTAAGTTGTGCCCTGACCAAAACATTCCCTAACTTTAACCTGTCATTAAAGACATATTTTTGAGAAATACCTTTTCCAATTGGTTGCTAGGCTATCAAATTCATATAGGGCGGAATTCTCCCACCCGCTTAAGTCAAAAAAAGCGCGCAACAGCGCCTCCATGGTTTCTCAAGTCTGTGATTAAGCGGGGTTTACGCGCGATTTTACCAGTTGCACACTTTGGGTGGGGTCAGGCCAAAATCAGGGAGCTTTGCATGTAAATGAATCCTAAGCGTATTCTCCCGTGCACTTACGCGCGTTTTCCTTTACGCGCATCAAAGGGCTGTAGTAAGGTCAAGCGCCACTCTGAGGTAAAATGTGATATTGCATTTGATGCTCGCTTGGCTCGCATTTTGAACATGTTACACGATATGCTTTGTTGATGTTCCTTACCGTCAGCATGAGTTCAAATCGAAATTCATTCACAGTTCCACTACATAAACATCCTACATTAATTGTGACAAAATATGACCAGCTGCCCAGAGCATGTTCTCATATCGGTGAACTTACAAACAAAAGCAGGTAATTAATTAATCAGTATGAGGATCATCATGTTGTCTCCACGGACGGTAACCAAAACCAAAAACACCTCGTTGCACCATGCACAAGTAGGCTCATCAGACTAAAGACTGCTGTTCCAGTCATCCTAACAGCCACCCAAAGTATGCCTATTCAAAACAACCTTCACCATTTTCGGGGTGATAATGTTGTAGCCACGACGTTAAGTAAAGGGTTTTTATTGCAACTCCTCCACTTTTGTGATTTATTGGAACTCGTGCATATGTGCATGTAACCTATTAAACTTTCTGAACTGATGCCCGACCGCCACAAACTGAGGTAGGCTACAGGTTGTTCTATCTGTTTTTGTAAGGCAGAAAATATTTCCTGAATGTCATTACAGCTAAACGTAAAAATGAAGGCCTACATATCAGATCATGTCTTTGGCTTTTCGCTTCTGGTCTATTTTACACCCCATCAGCTGCGCGTTTAAGTCCTGGCTTGGCATTGCATGCCCATGTCCAATTAATTCCCATGTCTGCGACAGAATAATAATGTCTCCGTTTTTTCATTACGATCGATTTCCTTGTTCATTCTTCAGCATGCATGTAGCCTAAGTGTAATTTGCTGACGGACAGCTGAGATCCACATATTTCCA